>NW_026557876.1:9926843-10233359 GCF_026930045.1 Uloborus diversus | reverse complement strand
TATTTTTCAATGGAGGTTATTTCCCGGAAGATAAGTTAGGGGACCTAGGGCCAGTATAAAAAGTTAAATGTTGTATTTTTTGACTCATTTTCATTTTGCTTCATACTTTCAATATCTTGACCCTGCATCTTATTTTGAGCATTTTTGCAATTGGAAGATGGATCTAGGATTAACGGTTGGGAAAATAGAGGTATTTTGCAGGATATATGTGTGTATGATCCCTATACAAATCCACAGTTTGAGTCGGATCTCTACCAAATTTAGCACGGAAGTACTTGGGCACCCGAGAAGGAACGTGGGGGGTTTTCAAACGCCAAAAAAGTACCGAACCGTTCAAATTTTAATTTTAGGCCCGGAAATGGCATAAAATAGCTCTTTCTGCCCCAAAACAGTTATACGATTAGTTCAAATTTAGTGTCATTCGAAAGCCCGAGAAAAACATCGCAGAAATTGTTAAACCTTCATTTCGAATTTCAAAAAACAAGTCTGTAAAATTACCGGGAAAAAATTTAAAAGTATTTTTAAGACTAATGGAACTGCAAGTTCACATTGAAAAATTATTGTTTGTGCGATTTCATTTTAAATTAGCGTGAATAAAACTATTCAGAAGGTTGTCACTTTTTTTTTCTCGACTGCGACTAAATAAAATTTTCTTCTTTTGATTACAACTTGGCGATTCATCTTTTTGTACCGCCAGCAGAGGATCAAGGATTTTAGTTGTATTTATGGTGGGTTACGTTTAATTTAATCGGGAATTTTTAATTTTCCGTTTTCTTTCTTTAAGAATGACTATTTTGATGGGAAATTTTACGGTATTTTTACTTCCTTTTACAAAAAAGGAAGTATTGTATTCGACAAAAAAATTTTACCGAAAAATCGGCCTTAATTTCCATTTTGCTCACCCATAAATGAATGTTGAGTTTTTTTTTTTTTCAACCCGACCACACGTGGATATGTACCGAGGAACGTACAGACACCCGAAATATCCATTTTGACGATCCCCGAGTTTATTACAACGTGATCAAAATTGGTACGTAGACTCCTAGTAGGGTCTAGTTGTGCACCTTCCTTTTTGGTTGCATTCGTATGCTCCAAAGGGGGTTTTTTGCCCCTTTTTTGGGGGAAATTGTTAATTTCGATGTAAGCACAAGTGGTTATAATTTGGCGGACACTTGACGATATATCACCAATCTTTTGGTCGCCAAGTATTGTCGCCAACTTGGCGACAAATTTGGCGATTTTTTTTTTTAAAATCTGGTTTTAATTTCCCACTGTGTGTGATATTTAGAGAGTAAACTATTGAATCATATTAAAACTGCCAATAATGAGAAAATGACATTAAATTAGAGTAAAAGGAAGTCATGTGATGCACAAATCAGCTCGTTTTCTCTAATTGAAGCCTGATTGTTGAATATGCGTCCCTTGACACAACTTTTATTTTCGAGGTAGACCGTTAAAGCCGGGCTATGTAGCTAGTTATATACAAGTTAAAAAACATGAATTCTGTGATAAATCATCGGAAATTTCGAATGGGAATAAAAGTACCTTTAAAAATATCGTGTTTAAATATCTGTAAAATATTTTTTTGAAGTAGGATTTTTTTTACCTTGCACAGGTAGTAATCTCTGAGGAATGGTGAAGTGTTCCCTCGGACCAGTGTCAATCCGCCGGGCCAGGGGGTAAGAATCACTGCAACACACTATAAATTTTCGTTTAATTGATCTAATACAGATTTTCCCTACCACTAAATTTGCTACTCTTCAGCAGTATTTTCTAAAAAATTTCAACATAATGATGTTTTGAAATTCAGAGGGGGGGGGGGGGGAGATGCATATTGCTTTCATTCCGACATTCGTTTTTGTTCTGTACCTCAGAGCAAGAGGACATAAATCGCAAAAATTGCGATTTTCTGTTTATACTACTATTGTATTCTGTTTATACACTAGCTGCGTTTCCCGGCTTTGCCGGTCTACCTTGAAAATAAAAATTGTGTCAAGTGACAGTATATTCAACGATCAAGCGTAAAAAACAAATTGAAAAAAAAAAAACATCATGATTTCCCTTCCAAACAATGACGATAGATATTAAAATAGTTTTAAGAAATTATATCCAGAAAGATGGATTTAAAATGCGTAACTATGGAAACACAAAATGAAATAAATTTAAGGAATTAAAATGCGAAAGAAAATGGTTCACCATTTGAATGGAATCGAGATTTCTTAAACTTGATTTAAAAAGGCTTGTAACTTTTTTTTTCCTTTCGAGATAAAAGCTTATTTTTTCGACCATAGGTCGAGTTAGACCTGGAGTAAAAAAGGTCGCTTTTTTCGATGGCTTCAAAAAGAAAGCTGTGGGACTATTCCTTCACTTTTTATTGATTTAATGAAGAAAGTAGTGCCTAAATTTCAGCTTAGCCTAAAAAAAATCGAGCTAAAAACGCAAATAACTCCTGCCGTAATAAAGTTAGAGCATTGAAACAAATTGCGTAGAAGGCGGAAAATTCTACCCTTTCTAACGATATCTAATATTAATGTGTGCAAGTAATTTTTCACCCCCCATATTTGAGAATTTATGTGAAAATTGGACGTAAATTAGAATAAAAAAAGAACTATTCATCGAATTTTATTTGAACTGGTCCACAAACCTCTTCAGGACTTAAAGGAACAAATTTGAAATTTCAGCAAAATCGGTCAGGTAGTTGTCGAGTTTTGTGAGTTCAAACACACAGACGCTTTTTAGGGGCTTCATTTTATACTATGTAGAGACTAGCAGTAATCGCACAGCAATGCCTGTGCTAAAAATGTAAAAGAAAATCCGTTGAATTAAAGAAAAACAAATTACATCAAAATTACATTTACAGTAGCTTTTAAATGTAAAAAACTCCATAATTCATCGCCAAATTCGCCAAGCGAATTTCTAATTAAAAATAAATATCTGGAAAACGGACCAAGTGTTATAGTTGGAAATTGTCTGGAAAGTGGTCCTAGTGTTATAGCAATTTCTCGAAAGAGAAGCCTTAAAAATTGGCTCAATTAGAATCGCTTACATCTCCGGTTCTAATTAAGTGAGAGTAATGGAACAAACACCTTGTTCAGAAAAAAAAAACCCTTTCCATCGATATATAATGTTAGGGGTGGGGGGATTTTTTCAACTATCAATTTGGCGAAACATGTGAATTTTTAGCTTAATTAAATAGAAAAAAAAAACCTGTTTCGAAATTTAGAATTCGGGCTTCGAGGTGCACACCCCCGGGGTACGTTCGAATTTTGTGCCACGTTTCAGGGCTGTAAGCAGGGCTGCGGAGTCGGAAGGAAAATGGCCGACTCCGACTCCTGGATTTTGAAACGCCCGACTCCGACTCCGGATTTTTTAATTGTATTTTTCAATTCCCTCTCTCCCTTCAGGAGAAGGGGGGAAACCTTTAAACAGAGATTAAAATATTAATTCCTTTTTATGAAAATTTCGCATTTTTTTTGTAAACCCAAGATGCATACAACGTTAGAAATTCAATTTAAAAATCAAATTTTCCAACAGTTACGAGTTTAAAAATGAAATGACTTAAAAATTCCTTTAAAAAAATTGAAAAGGATTGCCTTGACCCCTTTAATATTTAACAAATAGATATTGATCAAATCGTGTGTTTTCAATTTTTGAAAGCTGTAATTTGAGAGGAAAAAAGCTTTTTTTTTTTTTCTAAGTCCAAGTTCTTGAGAGGGTGTATTTTGCCCCGGGTGACACCCATGTGGTAGGTGACACCTAAAGTTAATTTCAGAGTTTATAAAAGGTATAAATACTTTAATTCTGAAAATTCTCCCGATTATATTTTAAATTATATTTCATCAATAAAATTTCAACGAAAATGGGGCACATATACGTCAGGAGCAAATTTTACACAAAATGCGGCGGTATACAGATTTATACGAATAGCTTTTACTATACCTATATTTCCTCTTCGCTAAATTTTTAATTTCAATTTTATTGGCTGCTTTAGAATTAACCTTAATGTGAAGATTTTAAGATTAACTGCAATTATTTAGTATTGTAATCAAGAAATCATTTATACTTATTTTGCTCCAAATTTTTTAGTGAGAACCAAACTTATAGAAATAGTCTTAATAAAGAAAAAAAAACATTAGATTATTTCATCGGATCTTTTGTATTCGTGTTTTCGCGCAAGAACTTATTTGAATTTGTCGATCACTCTCAAAAGTTTCCACCTGAGGTACGGGCCCCGACTTACTAAATTGTTACGTTTCTTTTACTATTTTATAACTGAGATCGAACAAAACACTATATTTTTATTTTTATTTGAAATTGATTACTTGAAAATGTTAGGCAATAAAACTGTTTGCTGACAGTTGCTATATATTAGTTAAGTTAAAAAGCAAGCAAACTAGGGGATGGCTACAGAAAGTTCGATAAGCACTCAAGCTAGCTGATTGCCATTGTAGCAGTTATTTTTTTTCATTAGTAACTTTTTATACATGTAATCGAACCAATTGCTAGTAGTCAGTTTTTAAAAAATGCAATGAGAGTCAGTAAAAATGAAAGACAAAAAGAAGCCCGGAGTCGGAGTCGACATGTTTTCTAACGACTCCGACTCCTTTACCCCAAAATTAGTCCGACTCCGACTCTTCGACTCCGACTCCACAGCCCTGGCTGTAAGTGCTATTGGATCTTCTAGACATAGGGTACAAACAAAGAAAAAAAGAAACACCGTCACCTTTATATATATATAGATTAGATTTAGAAGCCTATCCCGCATCGAGCCACGTGTCCTTAGAAAAAAATCCTTTTCAATTTTTTATCTGGGTTAAATGAGCGCGCATCCCATCTTTTGAATGTGATAAAAAACGTTTTTCCTCTCTCCTGTAAAATTATCATATTAACCAATCACAAAGGTCAGAAAATGAATACTTCAAGATTTATATTTTACCTGTTTATAACCAATCGATGAACAACGTAGACCCCTCTAAAAAAACTAAATTTTCTTTTCAAACATCCCCTGAATACTCTTGGCCGTCTGCCCTTTGCAGACATTATAAAAATGAAATAATCCAATAAACATAAACAACCGCAATTACCTTAAGGAATCTTGTATTTAAGAAAGGCTAAAAAGGAAATTAAAATCCTGCAAAAGTTATTTGTACTACTTGTTTATAATAAACATTAAAAATCTTACAAATAAGCATTACAAATATCATAAGCAGAAAATACGGAGCAAATTTTGAGGAATTTGGGAAAAATAAAACCACTTGCACATAATCTTAATATATAAAAATCAATGTCCTGAGATAATATATATACATATATATATACATATATATATATATCAACGCACAGCCGAAACCGCTGAAGCTTCAGACTTGAAATTTGGCAGGCATGTCCGCATGATTACGAAAGTAACCACTAAGAAAGGATTTTTCGAAATCTCAATTAGTTCGGGAGAAATTAATTAAAACCTCTTAATTTCTAAGAAATTAAAACCTGTCATTGAATTCAAATCCCTTATTTTCGAAGGCTTTCCTCCATTCAAATCATTATTCAGTACTTCATCTCAACTTTTGGTCGATAGCGAACTATAAATTTGATATTGTTTTTGTTTCTCACGTGGTTCTTCGAGGCTTTTCTCAAGTCAAATCATAATGTTTCTGTCTATTGCTTTCATTTCTTCAAAACTAGAAACGAAGTTTTTAAGAACATCATCACAGGCGAACTATCCTTTTGAATTTAGAAGAGTACAGTTTCCTGTTAAAGTTTGCTTTGCAATAACCATTAATAAATCACAAGGACAGACATTAAAAGTAGCAGGGACCAATTTAAGAGAAGACTTTTTTTCACATGGCCAATGTTATGTAGCTTTCTCCAAAGTCAGTTCATCAAGCAGCTTAATAATTTTAGCACCAGAAAAAAAAAACTAAAAATGTTGTATACAAAGAAGTTCTTGCTTAAACATAGGTATATCAATAAAATGTGGATGGCCTGTGTTTGCAAAGATAATCAATACTTTAAAAGGATCGTTAATAACAGTTAAAGATCGGTTAAGGACAAAGGCATATATGTAAGGAGTCCAGGGGCCCCGGGATCCTCCCCAAATTATAAAAAGTTATAGGTAATAAGTAATTATTATAGGGGATTTTCGAAACTAGGTGCACCAAGCACTGTTAACCCCTGCTAATTCCATTACCCGAGCAATGCCGGGTACGGGAATGCTAGTCCTAAATAATCCTTGAGTGAGTTATTCCTAGACTTTCTTGGTCATATGCAGAGCTTGACTAAATAAAAGTGAGGCCCAAGGCCCACAATAATTTTGAGGCCTAAATTATATCATTACACTGAAGGCTATTATTTTAAAAATGTGTGTATTTTTTGTTCTTTAATTAATTTGGGGCCCCTTAGGAAGAGGGGGTCCTAGGCCCAGGCCTAGTAGGCCTGTGCGGTAATCAGGCCCTGGTCATATGTAATCAAATTTATAGTTTCTCGGGACGTGAAGTAAACCGGCCGGGACACCGGGATTTTGTCCGAACACCGGGACTGTCCTGGTCAAACCGGGACGCCTGGCAAGCCTAATTAAAAGCAAAGAGGTGAAAACGAAGACGGTAAGATATAGGAAGGGAGTAGTAAATTATCCCATATGATTTGGGCAGGAGCACAGTTCTTGCAAGTCTTTTCTTCTTTTTTTTTTGGTCTCCATCAAATTTTCATAACATAGAAAGAAATTAAGTGCAGGTTTTGAGGAAGCGTTGTAAAAAAAATCGTCCATGTACAATACATATGTTGTGTTTTTGAATAACATTTTTCGAAAACTTTAATTAAAGCACGTCAGGTAATGTTATTTGTACTTTATTAACACAAGGAGGATTTCATGTTCCATTTCAACAAAATGTTTCAATTTGTCCCAATTTCGCCATAAAACTTATCTTTTTTGAAAAGACTAACAAAGCGGTGCAGGGTAGGCTTGCCAGATTTCTGAAATCTTCAACCGAGACATCAGAAGTGGGACTCCCCCCCCCCCCATCCCAGTGTCGCAGGTATTCAGAGATATGCACTTTCTTGGTTGGTTTTTAGATTTTTATTTTAGTGGGTAGTTTCTTCTCAATGCTATGGATAAATGGTAGCTAACTATGAACCAAAACCAGAGGTGAACCAAAACCCATGAAACAAGCAAATAGATTAAATATTTTATTCATTACTTAAGAAAGTAGAAACTTTTTGAATGATGAATAAAAATTTGAACTATATTTTCATGTAATTTCAATTGGTCCAAATTTTTTTTCGTCTTTAATCTTGTTGTAAAAATCTTCACAAGCTAATCCAATATTAATATTTATGTTAATGTTACAAATGACAAATTAACTATATCCTAAATAATCCTTCAGTTGATTATTTTTAGACTGTTTTGGTCATATTTTATCAAATTTATCATTTTCCGGGACATTTAGTAAACCGGCCGGGACACTAGAGTTTTGTGAGAAATCCGGGACTGTCCCGGTCAAACCGGGACGTCTGGCAAGCCTAGTGCAGGGCATGTATTTCAAAACAATCGGTGCTTCTATCAATTATATCGCTATGTTTTTTTTTTTCATTTTATTTTATTTACACAACTTGATTCTTTCTTTCTCTCTCTCTTTCTCTTTTTTTTTTTTTTTTTGATGAAAGTTTCGTTTTTTCACCTCATATTTCTTCCAACCTTAGGTGGGCAAAATGAAAGAAGTGCACCATTTCGAGTAAAAGTCAATAGACATAAAAACAGACAAAATAAAAGACTCTTTCAAAGCCCTAAAAATTTTAGTGGCGCAATCGGCATTATCATGGGGGCAGTTCAGCGAGGGGAAAATGGACAGGAAGGTTGCTCCCGGGCCCTTCAGTTAGGGGGGTCAGGGGGGCAATTGTACCCTCCCTCCCCAAGGTTTAAAAAATAATATTTTTACGTATATAAAGTGGGCGCAGTTTTTGTTTCCTGATAAAATTTACATTCAGTGTACTTCCTCCCCTTCCCTCCCCCTGGAAAAATTTAAAATTAGGGGCCTGGAGCTACCTTACAGTTGCACCTACTGAACTACAAAACAGGAGCGTGCACAGAAATGTTAGGATCCGTCACAAATGACTTTTCCGGGCTTCCCTTTACCCTCATATTTCCCCCACCCCCTAGTCTTATATAATTAAAAACTGAGCGTATGTATCTATGTATGTACCTATGTATCTATGTCGAAGTTTCCTCTTTCGAACGGCAGTGAACTGACCATCGAACTATGTATCGATGGATTCGTAATCTTCCCGTCTTTAAGTTTGGATATTTAACACAATCCTCCGATAATAATTAGCGAAGACATCATTCAAAACTTTTAATTATGACCCTTAGATTTCGACATAAAATTCCTATTTTTCGAAGGCTTTCCTCCATTCAAATTATTATTCAGTGCTTCATCTCAACTTTCCGCAACAATGCTTTTATTAAAATTTATAGCGTGAAGAAAATCACTGAGGAAAAAATCTGTTGCCATTCTTTTTTCTCGAATAGAAACAAATAAAATTCTGACTTTTGTTTTGAGGTTCTTCCTGTGTTCGGTTGATTTAAAATGTTTACTTTTTGGTTATTTTTCCGAAATCTGCCGCAAAATTTTGCTGATTTTTTTTTTCTTTTTAAGCAATCACGATTGCTTATTGCTTTCATTTGACTGTTTTGATGTCCTATCATTTTATTTTCCCACCGCCACCCTCCGTAGCATCACCGTCGACCGGCTCCTCACGGTGCTGCTCCTATAGCGAAAACCGTCTCCAGGTTTCGTCAATATCCTACACTTACACGCATAAATACAAGCCCCCCCCCCTCACATATATATGTATACACCTACACACACAAACACACATACACAAACATACACACACATACATCTACACACATACACACACACAAACACACACACCTACACATTCACATACACACAACTACCCACACACTCATGGCTGCACACAGACACAAACACATATGCCTACACACACATACACACGCCTACACACAAGTACCCACACACTCATGCCTGCACACAGACACAAACGCACATGTCTACACACAACACATACATACCCTCTACACACAAACACACACGCCTACATACACACACACTTGTGATTGCGAAAAACATAATTTGAATTGAAGATGTCAAAATTCAATTTTTTTTTTTTTTTTTTTTTTTGTTCAAGCCTGATTGTTGAACACTCGTCACTTGACATAACTTTTATTTTCGAGGTGAACCGTGCAAAGCCGGGTGACTCAGCTAGTAAGCCTAATAAAGACGGTTTGTCAGTAACGCAGCAAAACAGGCAATTGGGGATCAACCCCGTTCTTTGATTTTAACATGCCGTGCCAAGCTTAATTGGTTTATTTATATTCATGGAAGAGTTGTCATGACCACCCACCCCCTAATAGGTGAATTCTGGCTGTACTACGAGAATTTAAGTAACATTTTCGTCTATAACCCCCCTTCCCCCCTTTTTTTTTACCATTCACTCGCAAGCAACAGCAAGACAGCACTTGAATATGAAGGTAAAAATATAAATTAATTAAAATGGATTTAATAATATTAAGGTGGAAACTTCCGAGCTTGACCGGCCAGTGCACATCAAGCGGGAAATTGACTAACGCCATCTATGAATTCAGAAGCAATTTATCAAACGGGATCGTATCTGCATTTAAAAAAAAACTGTTTTTTTGGCAATATTTATACCTTATAGACGGAGTTTTGCATTATTGGGCCATAATGAGAATTTTTTTCAATGGGACGTCTCATTGTGGTCTAAGCAGCAGTGAGCAAGTGCAAAATGCTTACCTACTTCTTGTTTTAGTTTAAAAAAAAGAAATGTAACAATAAAAAATAGGCTTGATTTAGAGAACATTTATATTTTAACTAATTAAAACAAGTGAACTTGTTATTTTACTATACAATTGTTGTACAAAACAAAACTAGAAACCGGTTAGGTGTTAATAAGGTTGCCAAACATGGTATTTATTTCAAAGCACTTTATAATCCATTATAATATTATCCACTATAATATTAAAATCTGTTCGCATACGTCTGTCTGTCTGTCTGAAGATCGATCTTCTCAAGAACCGCTGCGAATCCAGAATCAAACGAGATACCGATCAATTCGAAATTTTCCAAAGAAAACAGTAGGACCAGTCTCGTAATTGTGCTACTTTAATTAGCGAAGATATTAATTAAAACGTTAATTAACATAACGTTATTCAGAAATTTTTATTTCTCTCCTGTTGCCATTTTGCATATGAGTCAGCAAGTAAAATTCTAATAATTCTTTTAAAAGAGATTTTTTTGGCTGCTGTCCAAATCTTAAAACAACGTGTCCATCTAGAATTTCATTTGAAATTAGTTTAAAATTGGTTGCTCTATTCGGACATAGCCTTTATTTTATCGTCTGTCTTTTTTTTTTATTTTTTACTTCAACGTTCTTAACTCTTTTCAGCATATGAAAGTTGTTTTTTCTTTAGCTATGTTTATTGATAGTAGTGTAAGTTTATCATTCACCGGCCTCATATTTTGGTACATTTAGGATGTATGACTAAATATGTTAATTTTTGTTGGACTTTTTCCCGTCACATGGGTGAGTTTTTGAATTGTAATAACTCTTTTTCCTTCCTGTTTCTATTTTTGAAATACAGTTTGTATCGTTAAAAGAACATGTTAAATTAGGATTGTTTGGATTTCTTTAAGTGAAATAGAGTTGAACAAAAAAGATTGTTTTTGAGGATTTTAACTAAAGCTAATTTGGAATCTGATGACTTGGTATTAAATTAATGCTTATTGTTATTTATTTAGTCTTGGTGCTTTAGTTTCACGTAATCAACCAAAAAGTGTGTGTCATTTTATGTAAAAAGCTGATTGTAATTGTACATAAATATTTCAGATATAGTCTATCAGATGTAATTGATTTTAACGTGATCACAGATTATAGTTGATAATGCATATATTTTCATCTTTTGCAATAATTGAAAATGCTCATAACTTGTATCATTGATAACTATGATTAACGTTAAAGAGATTTTTGCCAAAAATATGCTCTACTGGTGTTTTGCAAACCTTGCATTACGCCGTGTTTATTTACTCCTTAGCGCTTTAGAAACTGATGTCAGAGTAATACAAAAACATCAATTGGACATCTTTTTCATTCTTTAAGTAGCCCGTGCAACGCCGGGCACGCAGCTAGTTATAATTAATATTTGTATAAAATAATTATGTAAGTTAATCATCAATTAATATTTGGCACTTATTATTTTATTCTTTTCCTGTTTTCAATTCCTAATGATTATTTATTTTTTGCTTACTGTAATCAAAATTGTTTTGTATGTAAGAAAAAAAAATTTTAAACACTTAAAACATGCTTTAAGCAAAAATAACATGTTTATTTGCAAACCTGGGCCTGAGTCAGGGGATAGGCTTTTATTACTCTGGTTCTAGCTCAAAAATGTGATGTGGAAAACATACGAGAGATTTAATTAGAATTACCATATGAGATGGCAATATTTTAGATAAAAATACAGTGATTATTCAGCTGTCCCCATTGTGGCCTTACTTAATGTCTCATAGTAGCCCATAACTGGGCCATAATGAGAAACTTTTCATCGAATTTATAAAGCCTCATAACATTTCTTTTCCTAACATTTAAATGGGCTAAATTTGATGCAATATACTATAATTTGATACCTTTAACATAGTCAAATATGTTTCTGTGCTTTAGAACTCATCAATGTACGAAAAATGAAATGTTTTTTGTCTCATTTTGGCCCAACCTCCCCTACATGTCCAAAATCTCCGAATTTTAATCCACTACTTTTAGGTTAAAAAACTTTGAAATGAAGTTAAGAGGTGATAATATATTAGGCTTTTAGTGAAATGTGAACTAGCAATATTCAGGTTTTCGTTCAAAAGGAAACATTTCCAAAAATAGAATTGCAACTTTTCCTTTTTTTGTACAAAAATTACTCAGGAAAGTAATCAGTTGTACCCTTTGTGTTCAATTCTGTGACCAGAAAACATCATAAAACACACATAACTGTTAGCTTAATTAATTTTTTTTTTCACCTGGTGAAGATTTTTTGGATAATAGATACGTTCGCTTTTGAAAAATTTGTCCTCAATTATGCAAAACATAAATTTAGAGCTCCGATCTCTATTGTGTTTTATGTATACAAATGCCAGGCATTTATAAATACTCAAATCATTTAAATTCTGGCTTGCTAATATTTTTCGACGTTACAATTAAAAACTTTAAGTGAATTACAGCAGAAAGAAAAAGTAATCTAGGATCAAGCAGCACTGTGTGATTTTGCCTTACTCAGGGTGCACCAAGAGGAAACCTGTCAAATTACGCTCCATAATTCCGGAAGCAAAATCTTGTGATTTGGTCATTGCTGTTTATCGAACTTGGTAACGCTCAAGGTTAAAATTATTTTCATTCCAAAACGAGCAGCTGATGTGTGCATCATATGACTTCCTTTTCCTCCAATTTAATGCCATTTTCTTATTATTGGCAGTTTTAACATGATTCAATAGTTTACTCTCTAAATAACACCAACAGTGGCCAAATTGAAACCAGATTTAAAAAATAAAAAAAATCGCCACTTGTCGCCAAGTTGGCGACAAAACTTGGCGACCAAAAAGTCTGGCGATCTATCGCCAAGTGTCCGACAAATTATAACACCACTTGAGTTTACATCGAAATTAACAATGATTTCCCCCCAAAAAGGGGCAAAAGACCCCCTTTGAAACAACCGAAAGCAACCCAAAAAGGAAGGTGCACAACTAGACCCCACTAGGAGCCTGTGTACCAAATTTCATCTTCTAGGACATTCCGTTCTTGAGTTATGCGACACACATACACACATACATACGTACATACAGACGTCACGAGAAAACTCGTTGTAATTAACTCGGGGATCATCAAAATGGATACTTCGGGTGTCTGTACGTTCCTAGGCACATATCCACGTGTGATCGGGTTGAAAAAAAACTCAACATTCATTTGGGGGTGAGCAAAATGGAAATTAAAGGCCGATTTTTTGGGGTGAAAAATTTTTTTGCGAATACAATACTTCCTTTTTGTAAAAGGAAGTAAAAAGGTTGCGGTCCCAAGGCAAATGTATGCTTTCGTTACTTGTGCTGCTCAGTTTTTTTTTTTTTTTTTTGATAAACGCGTGTATCAACACACCACTTTTTGTGTTTCATAACACGTCAAAAGTAACTTACAACGTTAACATTATACATTGCTTATTAAAAAATACGCTACAGAGGGGCGTCAAAGCATATAGTGTTTACCAAGTTCGATTTCGTCACTGTACAAGGACACGTAACCCCAAAAGGTTACGAATACAAGCATAAACAACTATTGGTTTCAATGTATTGGTTTGACGTTTCATAACACGTCGAAAGTAACTTACAACGTTTACATTATACATTGTTTGTTAAAAACACGCTACAAAGGGGCGTCAAAGCATAACGTTTACCAAGTTCGATTTCGTCACTGTACAAGGACACGTAACCCCAAAAGGTTACGAATACAAGCATAAACAACTATTGGTTTCAATGTATTGGTTTGACGTTTCATAACACGTCAAAAGTAACTTACAACGTTTACATTATACATTGTTTAATAACAAATACGCTACAAAGGGGCGTCAAAGGATAGTGTTTACCAAGTTCGATTTCGTCACTGAACAAGAACACGTAACCCCAAAATGTTACGAATACAAGCATAAACAACTATTGGTTTCAATGGGTCAGACATCGAACCATATAAATATTAAAATATTTTAAGTAAAACAGCATTTAAATACTATTCTTAAGTAGTCACAGCAGTACTGAACGTACTCCGTATCGTGTTAAACTCAATGTATTGGAAAAACATTCAAATTTATAATGGACAAGAGCCCAAATGAAAGAACAAAGAATAGTACTTAACAAACCTAATTTAGTTCAAAGCGACTGCTGACATGAAAATCGTATAGCGTGCCAGCCGACATTTTCAAACGACATATCTTCATCTATTATTTATCTTTCTAGAACTGGCAACGATGTAGAACAAACGGTATCATTCGTGCAGGTTGCCAAAAGGGTATTTATTGTGTCGTCTGTATTCAACGGATTTGTCCAGTATTCTACTTTTCCTTTTTCCCCCATTAGGCATTCAAAGAAATAGTTATTTTCTTATCTGTTCCGTGAACGTTCTGTGTGGAGAAAAATAGTGTAACGGATTCGGTGCGACTTCCACTTTCTTGAAATGAAGACACAGTTCTTGATAAAAACACAGGAGCTTTATTTACACTATGTACAGGAGAAATCGTTAACAACTGCTAAATTATTCATCAGCAACTAAGAATTATCACACAACACCGTAAACTCAACGTTTACACACGTATTTACTTCCAAATACGAAAACAACACAGCGAAATGCCTCGCAATAAACAGAGCAAATACGCTCTCAGTTCGAAATCTCAATCGAAACTCCCTTTTTATCCATCGCTAACGGCTTATATACACACCAAAAACAGAGCTCTCAAATATTCCAAACGCTTCTGGAAAATAGTAGACCGTTATCAAATTTTATCAATGAACAAAAAAGAAATAGGGGGGTCGTATACTTTAGCGGAATGAAAAGGGGTTGTATATTCATTACGGGAAACTATTTACAGGTTACGTTACTACAATAATTACTATTTACAGAATTTGTAAAAATAGGCTTTTTTTAGTACAGGCTGAAACAGTAATGTCTTAATAATGTTCAACTTCAAACTGATGTGAATTGTTTCGAATCAGTTTATTTACTACTAGTAGTACCCGCACGGTTTTGCCCGTAGTAGAAAATTTAAAGGTCATTTGAGTCGCCTGTATATTTACAAATAATGGATGATGAATTTCTTGCCAATTCGCTATGTTCATTTGCTCGCCCATTTTACGGTTCCAAGTTATGATAATTTGGTTATTTACTCGTCCACGTCAAGATAATTTGCTCGGTAAAATGCTCTTAATATTGGAATAGAACGAGCTGATGTGTGCATCACATGACTTCCTTTTACTCCAATTTTATGTCATTTTCTCATTATTGGCGGTTTTAACGTGATTCAATAGTTTACTCTCTAAATATCACCAACAGTGGTCAAATTGAAACCAGATTAAAACAAAAATATTAAAAATCGCCAAATTTGTTGCAAAGTTGGCGACAAAACTTGGCGACCAAAAGACTGGCGATATATTGCCAAGTGTGCGCCAAATTATAATATCACTTGAGCTTACATCGAAATTAACAATGATTTCCCCCCAAAAAGGGACAAAACACCCCCTTTGGAGCATCCAAATGCAACCAAAGAGGGAGGTGCACAACTAGACCCCACTTGGAGTCTAAGTACCAAATTTCGACTTTCTAGGACATTCCGTTCTTGAGTTATGCGACATACATACACACATAAGCACATACATACGTACATACAGACGTTACGAGAAAACTCGTTGTAACTAACTCGGGGATCGTCAAAATGGATATTTCGGGTGCCTATACGTTCTTATGCATATATCCACGTGTGGCCGGGTTGAAAAAAAAAAAAAAAAAACATTCATTCGGGGGCGAGCAAAATCGAAATTTAGGCCTATTTTTGAGTCAAAATTTTTTTGTGAATACAATATTTCCTTTACTTTGTAAAAGGAAGTAAAAATTCTTATAATCAAAAAGTACTAACGTACCATACTTAAAATCAAAAGGATTAAAGACTCAGAGTCCGTCACTTCTCTCCGACTACGCATCCCTGCCAAAAGCCTGTCATTCCCTTTGTTAAAGCCCAAGAGATGACTGCTATTTAGACTCATGGCTCCATCGATCACGTGTTTAGTGGTTATCTGGAACTACTTCATCAAAAAGGAAAACCTCGGGATTCGAGTGAAGCACCAACATTACGCACTAAATTATTTCTTTTGTAACTCTAAAATGCATCTCTGCAGTTTATTTCCCAAAGTTTCATTCTTGTTCGTATAACATTCAATTTCCGTCCAAAGTTCAACGCTTATAATACCGTATTGACATCAATGCTCATCTTATATAATTAAAATCTGAGCGTATATAGCTATGTATGTACCTATGTATCTATGTCCAAGTTTCTTCTCCCGAACGACAGTGAAATGACCATCGAACCAAGTATCGATGGATTCGTCATCTTCCCGTCTTCATGTTTGGCTATTTAACATAATCCTCCGATAATCATTAGCGGAGATATCAATTAAAAGCTTTTAATTATGACACTTAGATTTTGACATAAAATCCCTATTTTTCGAAGGCTTTCCTCCATCCAAATTATTATTCAGTGCTTCATCTCCGCTTTCCGCAACAATGCTTTTATTAAAATTTAAAGCGTGAAGAAAATCATTAAAACGAAAGATCTGTTACCATTTTATTTCTCGAATATGAATAAATAAAATTCCGGTTTTTGATTTAAAGGCTTTTCCTGTAATCGGGAGGTTTAAAATGTTTCCTTTTTTGTTATTTTTCCAGAATCTGCCTCAAAATTTAACTGATTTTTTTTTCTTTTGTAAAAGCGTGATTATTGAACACGCGTCACTTGACATTACTTTTATTTCCGAGGCGGACCGTGCAAAGCCGGGCGACCCAGCTAGTAGTTACACAACATTGAACAAATAATTGGGCTTTGAGACACAGGGGTCTTATAAAGTCCTGAACAGATAAAGAAAATTATTTTAAAAAGAAAAACTATAACATTTATGCATATTTTTTTTTGAGCAATCACGATTGCTTATTGTTCTCACTTGACAGTTTTGATATCCTATCATTTTATTTCCCCACCGCCACCCTCTACAGCATCACCGTCGACCGGGTCCTCACGATGCTGCTCCTGTAGCGAAAGCCGTCTCGAGGTTGCATCCGTGTCCTACACACACGCGCATACATATACAACTACACACACACGCACGCACACACACACATATACACACACGCATACATACAGACACCTACACATAAACACACACACGCATACATACAGACACCTACACATAAACACACACACAAAAACCTACACACATACATACACACAACTATTCACACATTCATGCATACAGACACATACACACACAAAAACGTACACACAACTACCCACACACTTATGCCAGCACATAGACACAAACACACATGCCTACACACACATACATATACCCCTACACACAAACACAGATACCCCCCCCCCCCACACACGCCTACATACACACACTCGTGATTGCGAAAAACATAATTTGAATTCAAAATGTCAAAATTCAAATTAACTTTTCTTTTTTTAGTTTTGATCCCTATCCTCATCAAGTTTTTCCTTTTCATTTGAACAATATTAACTAAAGATGTTTAGTAAGTTGAAATTGAAAACTAAAAATGACGTCTCTGGGAAAAAAAAAACTCTTTAGGGCGGCGCGAGAGGGGGAGGACCAGCCGCCCATAACCTTTGGTTTTACACATATTTTGAATTCTAACATGAGTTTATATGCATGTTAGGATAGTTATGACCAAATCGTCAATCCCCAAGAAATAAAGTTTGGCTGCGCTAATGCCAGGAACGGAGTTGAAATTCGTCGCAACCTTCTCAAAAATAGGAAAGTTTCTCTCGTAAAAGGGTATCAACTTTGTGAAAATAACCGTTTTGGAATCAGGACGAAGTTTTTTTTAAAGGAGCATTTATGTGTGCATCACATGACTTCCTTTTACTCCTATTTAATGTCATTTTCTCATTATTGGCAGTTTTAATGTGATGCAATAGTTTTCTCTTTAAATATCACCAACAGTGGCCAAATTAAAACCAGATTTTAAAAACAAAAATAAAAAAAATCGCCAAATTTGTCGCCAAGTTGGCGACCATATGACTGGCGATATATCGTCAAGTGTCCGCCAAATTATAACACCACTTGAGTTTACATCGAAATTAACAATGATTTCCCGCCAAAAAGGGGCAAAAGACCCCCTTTGGAGCATCTGAATGCAACCAAAAAGGGTGATGCACAACTAGACCCCACTAGGAGTCTAAATACCAAACTTCAACTTTCTAGGACATTCCGTTCTTGAGTTATGTGACATACATACACACAGACATACGTACTTACAGACGTCACGAGAAAATTCGTTGTAATTAACTCGGGGGTCGTCAAAATGGATATTTCGGGTGTGTGTAGGTTCCTAGGTATATATCCACGTGTGGTCGGGTCGAAAAAAAATCAACATTCATTCGGGGGTGAGAAAAATGAAAATTAAGGCCGATTTTTGAGTGAAAATTTTTTCGCGAATACAATACATCTTGTTTTGTAAAAATGAAGTAAAAATGCTTTAATCTATAGTGTTTTTCAATGTAATTTAATTAGTAGTGCAAGATATTTGAGAACACCCTGTATACTTAATTTCTAAATTAGATTAAATCATCGCTTCTTTTAATCTAAAAGGTCAGTCGGTAAACTTTAGATACTTTGAAAAAGATCTGTTTTCGAAACCTCTCTTTCTTTTGCCAATACATAAGCTTTTGATATTTGAATTATTTTATTGATTGCCATGACAACAAGGATGTTTATACTTTTCTTGCAAACTTGTTTTTCTTACCCATGTAGGTCAGACTAAACGTAGCCACAAGAATCTTTAAGAAAACATGAGAATTATGTTAAACAAAAAGAGTTTATTCTGTAATTGTCCTAACTGCTGCACAGGGTTAGCATAAAAGAATATTCACGTTTTAAAAATTTATGTTTCAGAAACTACTACACTTACCACTATAAATGTTGCATTAAAAATAAAGATAAAGTGTCCAAGTTTTTTTCGAATGTACGTAACTGCAAAGTTGCACGTTCCGCACTAGTACAGCTAGAAATTCCTTCCGGAAGGGGCTTTTTGGTCACAACAGTCCTTACACGTGTGTTAAATACTGTATTAGGAATGGCAACAAAGTTAAAATCAAGACCTCTGGGAGTGTTCCTCTGCCCTCCCCCTTCACTGCACCACTGACGCTGGATTTGCCGTCTTGCAGATGATGATGATGATTTACCACGTTACGTTGGCTAGCCAAATCTCCAAACTCATTCCCACGAGATTTTTTTTTACTTCCTTTTACAAAAAAGGAAGTATTGTATTCACGAAAAATATTTCACTCAAAAAATCGACCTTAATTTCCATTTTGCTCACCCCCGAACGAATGTTGAGTTTTTTTTTCGACTCGACCACACGTGGATAAGTGCCTAAGAACGAATAGACACGCGAAATATCCATTTTGACGATTCCCGAGTTAATTACAACGAGTTTTCTCGTGACGCCTGTATGTACATATGTGAGTATGTGTGTATGTCTCATAACTCAAAAACGGTATGTCCTAGAAAGTTGAAATTTGGTAGGTAGACTCCTAGTGGGGTCTAGTCGTGCACCTTCTCTTTTGGTTGCATTTGGGTGCTTCTAAAGGGGTCTTTTGCTCCTTTTTGGGGGGAAATCATTGTTAATTTCGATGTAAACTCAAAGTGTTACAATTTGGAGGACACTTGGAAATATATCGCCCGTCTTTTGGTCGCCAAATTTTTTCGCCAACTTGGCGACAAATTTGGCAATTTTTTTTTAAAAAATCTGGTTTTAAGAGCCATTGTTGGTGCTATTTAGAGAGTAAACTATTGAATCACATTAAAAATGCCAATAATGGAAAAATGACATTAAATTGGAGTAAAGGGAAGTCATGTGATGCACACATCAGCTCGTTTTTAATCAGGTTTCATCTACGTCATTGCTTTTTACACCACCATTGCGTGCAACATTGCAAGAACTGAAAAATTTCCTGTGTGTCGCGTTACGTAAGGCGCACACATCGAACATTTCTGAATGAAAAAAAACTTTAATCTTTACTAATAATAAAGCTGAAAGTCTCTCTGTCTGGAGGATGTCTGGATCTCTGACTTGCATACGCCTATACCGTTCGGCCGATTTTCATGAAATTTGGCAAAAAGTTAGTCTGCAGTGTGGGGGTGTGCCGCTCGAAGCGATTTTTCGAAACTTCGATTTTGTTCATATTCTATTCCAATTTGAAGAACATTTTTCCGAGCAAATTATCATAACGTGGGGGAGTAAATTACCAAATTATAATAACGTGGAATCGTAACATGGGCGAGCAAATTGATGTGAAATTCACCATCCATTGTTTGTACATATACAGGCGAACCATATGACCTTTTAGTTTTTTTTACTACGGGCAAAGCCATGCGGGTACCACTAGTTCTACCTAAAAAAAGTCACTTAAGTTTTATAAAATCCGCGCTGCTGTTTTGGGCGAGTAAATTACCAAGTTATCATAACGTGGAACCGTAACATGGGTAAGTCAATTGGCGAGAAATTCACCATACATCTTTTGTAAATATACAGGCGAACCAAAAGTCCTTTTAATTTTCTACTACGGGCAAAGCCGTGCGCGTACCACTAGTAGCATATGAAATGTAAATTTTTAAAACCGGGATATTCTTTTATGCTAAACCTGTGGTAATGGTTTCAATATTTCAGATGCTTCTGATCATTTATGAATATTTCTTGGCCCTTTACTTTGAGGTTTAGGAAGCTTAATTAATCTAGAAGAATTAAATTTCTCTGTGAAATTTTGACGAAATAAAACAATTTTTATAGTTGTTTCTTTTCAGTGTCTCGTTGAAACTTTTGTTCATCGTTATTAGTTAACGTTTAGGGGGAGAGCAGTAATAAGGTTATCTTTTAAACCAATACCATGTTTTTCCTTTTACGATTATTGACACTTTTTCTACCTAAATCTAAGAAGAATCCCGTGTAGTTATTTCGAAAAACCTGTTTGCTTTAAGTTCTTTCCAATTTGTACTTCATTAACCTTCTGCATCTGTTTAAATAACAACGAAAACGTTGAATCTGTTTGTTAAAGAAATTAAAATTGCACTTACAGAGAGCCAAAAAAAATTCCTTACAAGTTCTCCCTTCCCAAAAAGAAGACACATGTTCCCAGGTTAAGAAAAACCTGTAATTCAGAATGGGTCTAGTCGTGCACCTTCTCTTTTGGTTGCATTTGGGTGTTTCTAAAGGGGTCTTTTGCTCCTTTTTGGGGGGAAATCATTGTTAATTTCGATGTAAACTCAAGGTGTTACAATTTGGAGGACACTTGGAAATATATCGCCAGTCTTTTGGTCGCCAAATTTTTTCGCCAACTTGGCGACAAATTTGGCAAATTTGGCTGTTTTTTTTATGGGATTAAGCACCACCAACAAAATTTTGCTTTTGTAGGATGACTTTGCACACGTCATTTCTACATGAATATCAATTTGAAACATTAAATGAACTTTAAGCAGTAAGTTACCATCCTTAAGACAGGACTAAGGCAGAATTACTACATGCAATATTCCATCAGACATCCGTAATGAAATCCAGACACTAGTTTCGTCCTTGTTATGGACTTATCAATCTGGAATCTATACTAATATTATAAAGCTGAAGAGTTTGTTTGAACGCGCTAATCTCAAGAACTACTGGTTCAAATTGAAAAATTCTTTTTGTGTTGAATAGTCGATTCATGGAGGAAGGCTATAAGCTATATTTTTAAAATCAGATTGATCGAAACATTTGTAATTGCAAATTGAATGTTTAATTAATTGCTTAACTCTATGAATTCCTAATAGATGGCGGGGCAAGTTAACTATTCGAGAGAGCGCTGGCCGGCAGTATCGATAGCTGCGGGGAAGCATGCCCATGCTACGCTGTTGTGATCAGCGAACAGATTTTTTTTAATGCTTTTTTTCTATATTCATGTAGGTAATTTGATTTTGCAGATTTTTCTATTGGTTTTTTTAAATGTTTCTTCAACGTTGTCTTTTGTTCTTATAGTTGAAGATAGTTACTTATTTAAGTAAATAATTTCATTTGCCGTATTATTCAATTGTGATTGTTCTTTATAACGTTTTTATTATAGCATAGTTTATTTGGCGAAACACTTTAAATTGCAGGGGAAAAAACCGCTTCACTCGCTAAAGGGCAGGATTACGGTAGCGTAGTTGCTTGGCGCGTTAAGCAATGAACTATGTAGTTTAACCCATTAATGCCTGACATTTTTTTTTCAAAGATTTTTTGTTTACAGGTTGCAAATAGTGTTTAATAGACAGGAAAAATAATTAAAAAAATCTAATGCAAAAAATAAATGTTTTATTAAAAACAGAAAAATCGTCCCTAAAAAGGGACGCTAGGCATCAGAGGGTACATGCTTTTTCAACGACAAATATTTTTTTGCCGACGATTTAATACTTGAAAAAAAGAAAAAAAAACATTTTATAAGATAAAATAAGAACAGAAATTAACATAAATCGTAAATTGAGTTTAGAACAATTAAATATTGGTTTCATTTAGTATTAAAGTCAACAAAGCGTTTGTCGTGTAAACCTACATTGCATTTGCTGCATTTCCTATAGACTTTTTTGCCGCAGTAAACACATCTTACTTGAGTTTTATTTAAAACAACATAATGACTTTCTCCATCATATCTAACTAAATCCGGTACCCTTGAGTTTAATATCCCTGGTTTACCAACAGGTCTTCCATGTTTAAAATTACGATCTGCATTATATTTTTTAATTCTGAAATTAAATCTACAACAACTGAACCCCCCATCCCCAAATTTTCAATAATAGACACAGTTCCTGCTCCTTGGTAAGGTTCAAATTGAACTAAATACCCTAGTCTAGTAATTGTTTGCAGTTGTGACGACTATAGTATAGTACCATACTTTCGTCAATCGAAAGCTGTTGCTGTCTAGGTTGGAAGAACAAAAATCTTTCATTCAACATGCTAAATAAGGGTCTAAGTTTTCCGACTTTGTCATTTTTGTTGAGTTTGGTGTTGTCAGCAAAATGTAAATACTGCATAATTTGCTCAAATCGATTTTTACTCATTGCAGAACTAATTGCTATGTTGTTGACATCAGTTGATGGACTCCAGTAGAGTCTCCGCTGGTGCAAGCATGCATATCCACTTGTTAATAAGATAGCCAAGAATAAACGCAGCTCCTCTCGCGTTATAGAAAAGTATGTATTGTTCTTTTGTCGAGCATAGAGGGTGCTCTGAGAAACAAATTCATCCAGTATTTCATCTGTAAAAAACTCTTGAAATATTGACACTGGTGTCCATTCAACATTCAAAAAGCTTGCTGTTTCCACATTCCATACATTATTATTTTTTTTATTGATGGGTATATCTTTCTTAACCCAATTTCTTTCGTATTTTTTTTTTCTTTATTTTTCTGCGTTTGCTCGGAAGATGCTGCTCAACATCATCACTGTCACTTGACTAACTATCTCCAACACATACTACCTTACCCTGATTAACTTTTCTAATGGTCATTATAGCAGAAGATTTCAACTGTTGACCTGATAATTGATTAACATCAACTGAGTCATCCGGCCCACTGTTTTCGTCAGTAATTTCATTAACTTGTGAAGGTGGACAAATGCATATATTAGCCTCCTTGAATTCTTCATCATCAGAGAGCTGTTCCAGAAGTGCTAAGACTTCTTCAACTGTCAGACTAAACAATGAGAAAATCTCAATGAGTTATTGAAAATTATTAATGTCAAAAAATAACTCAGGTTTCAAAGAAGTTAATTTTTGAAACAGTTAGCTTTTCAAATTTACCTAAGTATTTTTCGAAATTGCAGAAAAAATTATTACTGAAATATCTTTAAAAAAGGTTGTTTTATTATTAATTAGTCTTTTTAATTTTTAAAAATAAAACATATTTCCTATTTTTAGTCTAAAAACATTTAATAACTTTTGAGGCCAGTTATGAATTCTAAGCAAGAAACTAGCAACGATTCAACAATGCAGCCTTTACTGCCTAGCGTCCCTTTTTAGGGACGCTCTTAAATTGCTATAAAATCCATAAAATTTTTAAAATCTACAAAAATGCAAGAAAAGGTAAACTGAAATATTGATCAAAGTAACATATGTATCAAATACAAATTGATTTACTTGTTAAAAATTTTGAAAACTTACTTTTTTGCACTTGACATTGTGAACAATGAAATTCTTCACGAAGATCATAACTAAATGGTTATAGAACACACTTTATAACGATTATGTGCAACCATCTGTTAGTAACGAATTGAAACAATACTAAAGTAATAAATGAACACAATTATTGAGTTGAAATGTTTACTTTTGGGAAATTGAGACACAATTTTTGAACCGTCCCTAAAAAGGGACGCTAGGCATTAATGGGTTAAGGACTATTTTAAGTTTTAAAGCTACTGTTAATCTTTTTGTGTTTTGGCGAATAGTTTTAAATTCCAAAGAGAATTTCATGGGTCTTTTGAAAAGGTGTGTACGCATTTTAGTTGAAGAAAAATGCTCACTTCACATCAGAAGGGGTGCGGGGGCTAGGATTTTTTTTTTTTTTTTTTTTTTTTTTGTTCAACGGACTTTTTTTAACTTCTTAGCATCGCTGTGCGGGTGCTGCTAGTAATGAATAACCTATCCGACTCGGGAAACGTCAAAATGGATATTTCGGGTTTCTATACGTTCTTAGGTATATATGTACGTGTGGTCGGGTCGAAAATAAAACTTTACATTCATTCGGGGTGAGCAAAATGAAAATTAAGGTCGATTTCTGAGTGAAAATTTTTTCACGAATACACTTCCTTTTTTGTAAAAGGAATTAAAAAGGAAGTATTGTATTAGCGAAAAAATTTTCATTTAAAAATCGGCCTTAATTTCCAATTTGCTCACCCCCGAACTAATGCTGAGTTTTTCTGTTTTTTTTTTTTTTTTTGACTGGACCACACGTGGATAAGTGCCTGAGAACGTATAGACACGCGAAATAATTATTTTGACAATTTCCGAGTTAATTACAACGAGTTTTCTCGTGACGTTGTAGTTATGTATGTGCGTATGTATGTCGCATAACTCAAGAGCGATATGTCCTATAAAGTTGAATTTGGTACGTAGAATCCTTATGGGATCTAGTTGACGATTAGTCATACTGAAGGTTGTTAATTGACAGTATTGCATCCAAAAATCTCCAAAAAAAATTCAGACAAAACCATAAAATTCATCAGAATCAATAATCAATATAAAAAATTAAAAAAAAACAGAAAAAAGAAATTCAAATGCAGCTTCCTATTTTGGGACAGTGAGAGCAACAAACAAATACGCCGACGATATTTTTATACATACAATGGCATTGAATAAATGAGTTTCGTTCTAAAAAAAATATTATTAACTCAAAGAAATATGACTAAAATACTGCTAAAATGAGTGCAACCATGCATCATTTATTTTGGTAAACATATTTCACTGCAAAATAATCTAGGGGAGATACAAAAATATTCCCTTCGCCTTTTCCTCCCCCCTTTGCCAAGGTCGAAATGCTTGTGGTGTTCGTTAGAGGAGAGGACGAAAGGGGGGGGGGATAATCGATTCAAAGGTAGTAAAAAAAAGACCACTGCATTAGTAAAATATTTTAATGACTTTCAGCACTCATGTCATTTTGTTTTGATTCAGATTTCACCCCTGGCGACAGCTGCTTTTCATTAACGCATCTCGAGTCATACACGTACAACGCTAACGATTCCCTCGTTCCAGTTTTGACTCCAAGTTCCCCGTGCGTAGAGCCGCATTAAGCACCAATACTCACGCGCGTAAAACAATCGTTTGATGGAACGGGGCGGTCACGCGACCGAAAATATTTTGTTAGTGTTTGATTGGATCCTTCGACAGCCGCTGTCACGTGATGTTCTAATAAATGATTAATGGCAGTAGAATGTGTTTTGAAAAGTAAAGTAATGCCGTTAGTATGTTTTTGTATGTAGTTTAGTATGTAAGTAGTAATTCGACAAAACCACGATGAAATAATAGTTTCCGAGTGAATTAACATATTTATGGGTATCTAAAGTTGGCTAGACATGTGAAAACAACAGCGCTTGCAACTAAACTAATGCAGCTAGTAATGAAATAACAAATGAGCAAAAAGCTTAATCATGCAAATATTTCCTGTATAATGCTATTGTACATTTGTAAGCGGAATAAATCACAGTAATTCAAATAACATTGGTGGGAAATACTTCAGAGTCTATTAGCATGTTTGCCGCAATCAAAAGTAACACAATCATGTGCGAAACAGCAACACTAGTAACGAAACAAATGCAAGTAGTAATTCGACAAAACCACAATGAAGTAACAGTTTCCGAGAGAATTAACATATTTATGGGTATCTAAAGTTGGCTAGACATGTGAAAACAACAGCGCTTGCAACTAAACTAATGCAGCTAGTAATGAAATAACAAATGAGCAAAAAGCTTAATCATGCAAATATTTCCTGTATAATGCTATTGTACATTTGTAAGCGGAATAAATCACAGTAATTCAAATCACATTGGTTGGAAATACTTCAGAGTCTATTAGCATGTTTGAAACAGTCAAAATTAACACAATCATGTGCAAAACAGCAACACTAGTAACGAAACCAATGCAAGTAGTAATTTGACAAAACCACAATGAAATAATAGTTTCTGAGTGAATTAACATACTTATGGGTATCTAAAGTTAGCTAGACATATGAAAACAACAGCACTTGCAACTAAACTAATGCAGCTAGTAATGAAATAACAAATGAGCAAAAAGCTTAATCCTGTAAATATTTCCTAGAATATTTAATGTGTTTTTATTTAGATTACTAAATTTAAGCTAAACAAAAAAGCAGTACTTGTACTAAAGCTAATGAAATTAGAAAGCAGTAATTTTTCAAAATCAAAATCATGCAAATATTTTTTTCGACTTTTAGCATGTTTACTTGTAGTAAAAGTATGCTAAAAAATGAACACCTCTGTAGTTTATCTGTATTAAAAGATAAACAAATGTATATCAGCAACCGTTGTAATAAAGCTAATACAGCTAGAAATCAAAGATTTATTGAGCAAAATGGCAATGATTCTAATATTTCTTAGTGTTTCAGCATCTTTTACTGGTACTAAAAGTAGGCTAAACAAAGTAAAACAGCTACACTTATTTAAAAAAAAGGATTTAGCAAAAACGCATCGTTGAAATTTCTTAAAAGTTTTCACTTGTTTATATCGTTATAAATAACAGGCTGCACAAGTGTAAAACAGCGGAAATAAATTAATCTTTCAACATTAATTGGAACTTTAAATCCAGTTCATAACCGTTACTAAAGGAAGCGAAATAAAAAGCAAAGAAGAGAGAGGGGGATCACTAATGGAAATTGGTTCAAAAATGGAAAAATAAATCCTAATGTTCAACTTTTATTTCGATTAGCTTTCACCCAAGTGTAAAATCTTTTACATTTAATCTGACACAGTTGAAAGTATGGATTTCCTGTATTACGTATTTCTTTCCAGCTGTTGGAACTCTATTTCTTGTTGACATATAAAATTCATCAAGACATACACTTTTCATTACTACAAAGAATGCTTGCATCCCGCGGGTGCTTCCTTATGATATTTGAACTATATGCTGAAAAGCACACATCTATTTGAATGCTAAAACTTATCTTTTCAAATTTGAAAAATCCTTTTAAATAAAGACACAAAATATAACATTTTTACCCTCCTGACTTATGATGACATCTTGGAGATATCAGAGCCTGTAGCGGCGCAAAAAAAGATTTACATCAAAGAGACGTTAGTCCGCAATGGCACTTGAAATGAATGACATCTAGGAGACAACAGTCTACAATGACACTTGAAGGACATCCAGGAGACGTTAATCTGCAATTGCACTCGAACTGAATGACATCTAAGAGATTTCAGTCTACAATTGCACTTTTAAGTGAATAACATTCAGAGGACAGCAGTCTACAGTGACACTTGAAAGACATCTAGGAGACGTTAGTCCGCAATGGCACTCGAAATGAATGACATCTAGGAGACAACAGTCTACAATGACACTTGAAAGACATCTAGGAGACGTTAGTCTGCAATTGCACTTGAAATGAATGACATCTAGGAGACATCAGTCTACAATGACACTTGAAATGAGAGCGATTAAGAGATGTCAGTCTACTGTGTACTTTAAAGGAAAGCCGTTTCGAGGACATCGACGTTTAAATAAACGCATGGGATACAATGAAATCTTGAATTTGTCAGTTTGAGAGGATCAACTAGACTGCACTGAAAGTACTTTTTTAAGAACATCAAATTCTTTTGAAGGTACGCGGAATAAATAGCATCTTCTAAACGCCATTGTATGTTAAAGACATTGTAGCTTGAATGGATTTTACTGGCATCTTAAGTTTTTAAAAACGTAATCAAGCTGCTGACAGCGAATTTCTTATAAAAATTGTAGTGGAATTCGTTAAATTGAGTAGGGTTTAACTCTTGTTATAGTCGGAGCAAACCTAGCCTGGCAGCATTGTGAAGGATACATAGGCGTCGGAGCCGGGGGAGCTTGAGCTCCCCCTGGAATATTTCAGACCGGCTCAGCTCCCCCGGAAAAATTCTCGCACAGCAGCTTTCTGTCATACATTGTTACCTCAAACCTGATTTCAAAAATGTGATTTGCCTTTTCTAAGAATTTCCACCCAATAAGCAACAAAATCAGGGGACAGACGGAGTGGTCAGTGCACTTGAGTCCACCTTCACCCTTTTTCTCACTGTTTACACACCTCTTGATTCCCGGAAGAAGATTAAAATAATTTTAGACAAGCTATCCTACCGGCTGCTGAAAAGTGGGCTTTGCCCCGCGGCCTGCAAAAATCAGTACCAGTACCGTACCGATAGGGGTTTGCTCCCCACCTTGAGTCGTGTTTCGAGAGCGGCATCGCAGTTTAGTTCACATTCTTATTAGTTTTGCCTCGCATACCGTTTTTTTTTTTTTTTTTTTTTTTTTTTTTTTTGTCGCGTGATTACAAAAAGAATAGTGAGTCAGTTTTGCATTTAAATATGAATGATATGAAATGTGATACAGACATAACTATAAAAAAGGTTACTAAGGTAAGCAACTTGTTCAAATCAAGTGATTTCAACTTTCCAGAAACTTATCTCATTTTAAGATATCTGACTTCTTAAGCACAATATAAAGAATTTCCAGCGGAGTCCTTTCAAACTGGTTAATTAAAATAAACTTGCAAAATTTTACGTGAAATTTAAACTAAAAGACCAATTGGTATTGTTCTTTATTGTATAAAAAAAGAGAACTTTGCAAACTTTGCAATTACCTACATTAAAAAATAAATAAATAAATAAAAAGAACTCGAGGAGGGGGGATCCCCATTTACAAACAAATTTATTTATTTATTTTTTACTCCGTCGTTTATTTCTCTGGTTTGATCATTTTTCACTCCTTCATAAAAAGTTAAGCCCCGAACAAAGAAAATTCATTAAAGATTTCCCAGAAGTCTAATTATGTAGTTGCAAAACAATGAACAGTCCTAAACTAATTCTCGAGGGATCATGAACGTACATATATTTCGGGTTTAAATTCTGTGTTTCGATCAAAAGGTACCATCAGATCGCAAAAATGTCATTGTTCGATGATCTATCGAAACCGAAAGTAATCTGTTGCCAGATAGAGAACCCGTAGCACCCGAAATAGATATTATTCAAACAAATTTTTTTATTTATTTTTTGATGGGAAATATTATCAAAAGAAACAACATAAATCAGCGACGTACTCAGAAATTAATTTTGGGGGCGCAAATCACTGCTGTGATAAAAAAAACGCATTTTTTAAAACTATACCACGGTAAAAAAAATTAAAAAAAAAAATGTGCCATTACTTTATTTTATTTTAAACCGAGAGGGATAGATTTTTTCATGAAGGTATAAAACTGCAAAGATAAATATCATTCAAAGAATACTAAAGGTACTTACACTACAGGAACAAAAATTCACATAAATAAAAATCGGTGAAATCTTTATTATTATAATATTTTTAAAATCTTTCAATGATTATAAGAACAGTTACTATGTAAAAATCTGTTTTGAAAGGTGCGAGTTTATTGAAATGAAAATTTTGAACATAATACTTTACGAAGTTAGAGTGATTCATATTTTTTGCTTTCCTAATTTAAGATATTTTTGTCACTTACAGATATATTTTCATGCCAAAATTGCAACTTTTCATTTATTATTTTTCATTTATTAAAAAATCTCCTACAATATTTTAGTTTCTCTCAAAGACTTTTACTAAAATTTATCTGAACAATAAAATATGTACCGAACACTTCATTTTAACACATTTCTAACGTTCTGTTTCTCCACCATAATGTTTCATCTTTTTCCCTTTTTCTAGTTCTCAGAAATAAGAGAGTCTTCTAAATGCTACTCTGCCGAAGTCCTTCCTTTCCTTCAAAATTATTACAGAGCGCCTCAAATTTTGTTTTCAGGACTGGGTTTCCTGAAAATTTCCGAAAGAGAGTCCCTGAATACCTCGTTCTCCAATAACATGGGAAATTAAATAATATTCCGTTTTTGGAAATTCAATTTCAAAAAATTACTCGGCCCCTAACCAGGGCTTGATTACCTCACAGGCCAATTAGACCTGGGCCTAATTGGCCTGGCCAAAGGGGCCCCAAATTACTGAAAAAATTATGCATAGTATTACAACTAAACGAAAACAATCCATGTATTTTTAAAAGTAATAATAAAAAAATTATGACTTTTTATTTAGAAAAGAACTTCCTTAAAGGAGAATTTTTATTGATTCTGCCAGTAGTGAATTTACCATGCCACAATTTCGAGTGCCCCGAAGGGGATTCGTGAATGCACATGATAAATAATTTACATAGTTCTTTGGCCCCGAAAATGCATTCCGACAGGGCTAATAGAGTCTTCTGGGAGCCCTGAAATTATTGCAGGTCTAGGACCTCACATTTTGTTATTCGGAACCTGCCCCTAACGCTGACAAATATCATCCACAGTCGCGTTTTTTAGAGATTATAATTTCGAAAAAAATAAGGAGAAGGAACCTCTGAACCTTTTCTGATAACACCATTGAAGAACGCTCTCTAGGACAATTTTTGAAAAATTACCAGAGTAGAGCCCTAGAACAGCCTTTTTCCCTGACATCATTGAAGATTGTATACAATTGCGATTTTGGATCCTCAAATTCGAAGTATTGGGAGGAAGATGTAAATCGAATTGAAAATTCGATCGAGGACAATTCCTCGAGTCATATTAGTTTCACTAAAGCCAACAGATATAATATATAATCCGTTTTTAAGACATTAATTTCGAAAAAATTTTCGGAAGTTTATTCGTACCATTTCTCCCCTTAATATTCCAAAAATCGCTTAAAAACTCGTTTTTAGAACAAGAATTTTAAAATTTTCCCCGGGGAGGGTCCCCCGGAACCCCCCTTTTTTTTATACGTGCTCATCTTCGAGTACTGACCGACCCCCTTTCAAAACCGGAGTTTTATCACCTCATTATCTCCAGATACAATGTATTTATTAAATATGATTGCAAACTTTGCTGGGAAAGAGAGAGAGAGAGAGAGATGGAAAGAGAAGCTAATTTCTTATGGGGAAAAAATTAAGTGCCCCCCCTCCTCCCCCCCCCCCAAAAATTATTTTCTGGTTATGGCATAATGTGTCTCAGCTCCCCCTACTTCCACTAAGTTCCTACGCCTCTGAGGATACGCATAACCTAGTCACAGCATTACGACGCTGTAAAGTTTTCTTTGTCTTAACTATAGTCATAACTAATAGGTAACAGCGTTATTTCCAATTTTCTCCCCTGTAATCTTTTTTTGTTCATTGCTCTTTCGTATGTCTGTTAACTTTTTTAAAATTTTGTTATAACTATGCAAAATGCTAACCCTTGACCAATTTTTTGTGTCGTTAAATAAGTTTCAATATGTGCTATTTCATGTACTTTATTAACTTTAACATATATTAAATGCATTTACTTTTCGTGTTCACTCAGCTAATTGCTCTTAATATACACCGTGCAGAGATATCCAGCTGTAGACCTAATTACGTGTACTACACAAACTATACATCAATTATTACTAACTACATATTTTCCCCTGGTACAAATTTGCACGTACATAATGTTATGGGAAAATGAAATAAAATGTCTTGTGACCCATTTGTGAATGAATACAAAACGGTCATTAATAGATTAAGAAAAGTAACTTATCAAAAGTGTTGCTTTACGGATATGGTTTTCTGAAAATGAGTTGTCAAGTTCTGTCCTTGAAATAAGACAGAAAAACTAAGTATACTCCACAAAATGCACCAATTATAACTAATTACATATTTCCCCCGGTACAAAGTCACAGGTACATATTATTATGGTAAAATGAAAAAAAAAAGTCCTGTGACAATATGCATACAAAACAGTTCATCACAAAATTGACAAAAGTAACCATAACAATTATCTGAAAAATTGTTTTACGGATGTAATTTTCTAAAAAATGAGTTGTCAAGTTCTCCTTTTCAGAGAAGACCAAAAGTTTCAAAACGAACAATGGATAATTTAATTCACTTCGCAAAAAAGATCCGTTTAGCAAGACATCCACACGTGGTTTTCCCAAGAGGAGCTTCCCACGGTGCTCCAGTATTTCATCAAAAGGGGGGGGGGCTTCACATGAGCCCCATGAAGAATTATCTTTAAATGTCGCACCCTAGAGATATGGGTTGATGGGTGTTGCCTCAAAATTAATCAATAAATGGAAACCCATTATTCAGGTAGCCCACATTTTTCTCATTACTCGTAGTCGGCGAAATACTGAGTTATTTCAATTTCCTCTTTTGGGTCCGTGCCAGGGTTATGGCAAATTCCCTGGGCGTTTTGGTCCATGGCTCCGCTGCTGAAGGTCAGTCTTCTGTCGGTCTTCGTAACAGCGATTGACATATTCTTTCCAGTGAAGCAACAATGAGATAAAACGATAATGAATGCGAGATGTGATAAAATATGAAAGCATCTGCTTTTAAAAATCACGAAATGGCACGGATGACTAATTGTTTCAGGCATGCGCTGCATTATGCTGCTTTATGGAGCATTCACTATAGCCTTTTTTTTTTTTAGTTTCGAAATCGTGATTGAAATTTAGTTTTTGTTTCATCGGACATATCTGAAGATCAGATTTAGCTTATACTACACGAGTTTTTTCTGTCTTGAAAGGTTTTATGCTGTAGTGCCGTGTAGTTTTGCAATGGCTAACACAAACACTGGCATCGGCGGATAAAGACTACTATTTGGGAGGGGTGGTCATGCTGAAGAATTACCCCCCCCCCCACACACACACACGTGAACGAAGCTTAGGGCAAGAAAAATTCCTTTAACTGCTTAGGTGTTAATAAAAAGCTCCAAATCAGCCAGGAATAAGGCTTAAAAATTACAAATTAATTTCACAAGCAACGAGAAAAGTAGCATTTCAAATATTTATTTTCAAAAAAAAAAAATAATGAATTGAAAGACCTTTGAGAACGTTTACATTTTATTCTTAAACAGTTTGAACATTGTCAGGCTAGGCCTAAGTCGGCACGGTATACGTGATGAAGAAGGTGCGTACGTGACAGGGCGAAGGGGCTACGTGACCCAAAAACTGCGCGCGTCCCCTAGCCCTCCGTGTTGACCGAAGGTCAGGCATCCCCTATAAATAGGACCCACCGGAGAGACGGAGGGGAGAGTTATCGGACATTTCAGGATCCGTATGGAGAAACTGAAGAAAAAAGAAAACGACATCACGCAGTGTTATAACTGCCAAGGTTTCGCCCACTCGGCACATGGGTGTAGGAAAACACCAGCCTGCAGATTCTGTGCTGCCGCACATGATTCAAGAGAGTGCACCCAAAAAGAAAACCTCCGATGCATAAACTGCGATGGAAAACACTCTGCCTCTGACTGGAACTGCCCCCGAAGACCTAAGATCCAGACTTCTGCGCCCCACCCCTCAAGGTTCCCGACTACTGACACCAGACAAAGGACCAGCGCTCCCGAAGTCTACAAGAAGGACTACCATACTAGGATGAATGGCCTTATAGAGGGTTTCATCAGCAGCCTTAAAGAACTCGGCTCCAGCCTCCCGCCACCTTAGCTTCACCGCCTGGTGCTGCTTTTCCGGCTTTTTCACCTCCTGTTCCCTTCCTCTTTTTCCCAGCTTTCCTCCTTGCCCCTTTTTTTCTTTTTTTTTATTTCAGATCACCACTTCATGACGCTTCAACGTTATCATCCCTCATACAGGGTAAAAGAGCTCCGCTCTGGCCCATATAAATTCCTATCTGTACGGAGGGGAGAGATCGAAGAGAAAACTAGACAGTTGCGGTCGCCGAGGGAGGCTGTTTTCTACGGAACCAAGCTAGGTCCGGACTGAACTTCAGGAACGGGAGAGTTCGAGCCAGTGATCCTGAGCAAGAACTTTACAGTCGGGAGAAATAGTGCCCAGTGTAGAGAGTGGACTGCTGCGAACGGGAGAGTGGTGCCCAGGTCCCCAAGGTGAATTTACAAAACCCGTGAAAGACTGAGCAACATATATTGTATTAACGTGTGCAGATATGAATAGTATTTATGTACATATATAATTAAATAAACCGACATTTAACCCAGAATCTGTGTGCCTAGAACCTGTTGTTGTTTTTAATCCCCCCTCGATGAAGCCGTTGACCCTTATGAAATCTGACACTAGCAGTGGACTGTCGAATATGTCGTTCCAGTCCAATCCCAGGCAGCTCAAGATATGCTGTGGTGATGCCTGGTCTTGTTGGCATTTAGGGCAGATGGGGGAACCTCTTGGTGCTTCCAGAGAAAGTGAGACTTTTCAGATGTCCACTGGCTAGGCGAGACAGAAGGGTGTTGGTCTGCCTGTCACAGGGCAGGGCAAGAAATTGTCCAGGCCTTTTGCCTTTGTACCAATTGTGAGATGGAGGTGTTAACCATTTTTCTTTATTATTGGCTTTTTGCTTGGAGAACAGTTCTAGATAGGTGAGCTCCGAGGTGAAAGGTGTTGGATGGGCAAGACTCTCTTTGGCAAGAGTACCGGCCAGCTCGTTACCGTAGATATCGACATGGGAAGGGATCCATTGAAAGTGGACTTTATGCTGAAGGGCTATGAGCTTTACTTTACGTAGGATTGAGCCTAGAACCTAACTAACATAATTGGGACGGATACTCTTGTCGACGGTTTAGGGGGAGGAGGGGGGTCATGACCCCCATGACCCTCCCTTTATATCCACCACTGGCAGTTGGATATAACAATTAAGTGGTAAAAAATGCTTTTAAATTGAATCGAAAAAACCCTCAAGGAACCTGGATTAGTTTCAGCACTTGTAAAGTTTCAAGAGTCCATTATTCGCAACTTTTCTAAGATGCTAAAAAATTGGTCAAGATCAATATTTAAATGTTTAATAAAATAAAAGCACCTATTCAAATATGATAAACTAGCGAAAATACACGGCGTTGCCTGGGTCAGAAATAATTGTGAGAAACAATCGCTACTTTCATTCGTTTTCTGTTTTAACTGAAAGAACTTAAAACACATCGCTTTGACGTGATTAAAAGTTGAGCTTCTTTCTTACCCATAAAAGTCAAATAGCAATAAGCATAAAAAACGGAATAGTATTCAGTTAGAAACAAAAACACGACATTTGAGCACATAAAAATTGGTAGAATTTCCAAAATATGAACTAACAAAAACAAAGAGCGCTAAAAAAAACCGTGCGCTTTATTTATTTAATTAAATTGGACACACAGAAAGAAAAAAAAAGCTCTCTACTATGTTTTCCTAAGTGTGCAAAAGTAGAGTTCCCAAATATTTGAATGACTTTGAATTAATGTTTGCTCCAGAGAAGAATTGATTCAAAATTTTCGTTATGATTACTTTTAATATTGCCGTTGCTAGGCAATGAATTTCCGTAATAATGGGTTTTATGTTTAGTAATTTAATGGGGAAATTACATGAAATTTACTGTATTCCATCATAACTTTTTTAAACTAAGTTTTTTGGGAATAAATTATAGCCTATGTTACTTCCCGAGAATGTAGCTATCAATAGTGGAAAAAAAAAATGGTTAAAATCGGTTCAGTAGTTTTGAAGATCACCCCGGACATCCTTACATACAGAAGTAGCCATTCATGTATATAGTAGATGAGAAAATATTTTATTTCTCTCAAAAACGCATAATAAGCATTTAATAATTATCTAAAAAGTTATCCAATCAAAAAAAAAAAATGAAAAATAGAAATAAATCGTAAACCTAAACTCAATAACGTTTTATCAATTTCTGAGTTAAGTGAATGCAGAGGGGAATGATTGATACTATTTTTAACCATTAGTACCCAGCGTCATTACGCTGGTTCAAAAATACATGTAAAAAAAAAAGATTCTAGTAGATACCAGGACACCCCTCAATATTTTTAGACTTGTGAATAGCAATATACTGGAAGAGTTTTAGCTTCCTATTTCAACTGAAAGAGGGTGCTCAACCCCCTCCCTCAAATTTCATCAGTATGGTGAGGGGGGTAAAAAATACATTGAACTGAAAAAGCAATGCTACATATTATAATATACACGAGTAATATGCATGTAAATTGCAATGAAATAATTATTTATATATGAAAAAAGAAACAGCTGTGGAAGCTAAATGTTTCTAAATTCGTGACATTTTCTATGCTACGGCTAATATTAAATTGAGGGGGTCATTGAGCACTCTCTTAAGATTTGAGTAAGAAGCTAAAACTTTTACAGCATGATACTAGGGTGGTTCAAAAATACATGCAAAAAAAAAAAAAGTTTCTCCTATATAACGAGACACTCCTCAATATTTTTAGACTTGTGGATAGTAATCTACTGGAAGAATTTTAGCTTCCTATTTCAACTGAAAGAGGGTGCTCAACCCCCTTCCCTAAATTTCATCAGTATGGGGAGGGGGTTTAAAAAATACATTGAAATGAAAAACCAACGTAATATTATAATATACACGAGTATCATGCTTAGACATTGCAATAAAATAATTATTTAAAAAAAACATTTGTGAAAATCAAATGTTTCTAAATTTATGACATTTTCTATGGTACGGCTAATGTTAAATGGAGGGGTCATTGAGCGCAGTCTTAAAATTTGAGTAAGAAGCTAAAATTTTTACAGCGTAATACTATTAGTAAGTCTAAAAAAATTAGGGGGGTGTCCTGGACTCTAGCTGAAAAAATATTTTTTTTTGAACCATCCTAAGCGTCATATGTGTAGATCAGTTTAGATTCAGTTCATTAACAAAAACTTAAAAAATAATAATAATAAGTAAAAAATACTATCCACTAATTATATTTACAGAAATCCTACCCAAAAATCGATATATTCCCTTGCCGTAAAATCAATTTAGACTGGTTAATGTAACCAATCAACGCAATGAGTTGCTATTTTGGTGAACGCTTTTTCTTTCGTTTGAACAAGTGATTTTTTACGAAATAAAAAATATTAAACTTTTGCCCTATAGATACGACGCTGAAGGTTTATATAGATATAATTTGATTTTCCCAACTTTCAATGTTTTTTCAAAGGTTTTAATAGACATTCTTCAAAGTACTCTCCTGAAAACATGACGTCGGGTGTTTATCTAAATATAATTTGATTTTTCAACTTTCAGTGCTTCGCAAATGCTTCAATTCAAAACTATTAGCGTGAAAAATTTGAAACTACTATCCGGTAGAGATGACGTCGGAGTTTGTGTAAACACACGTGGATTTTCTCAACTTTCAGAGTTGTAAATGCTTCAATTAACATGTACCAATAAGGAACGTATATTTTTGTAAAGAAAATATCACAAAATTATTAATTTTCAGTCAGAAATCGATGACTTCATTTATAGAGAAAGAGTGCATTTAATGAAACGGTCAAAACAAGTATTAGTCGATTTCAATACAAATTATTGATGCAGCAACTGTGAACAAACGCGTTGCTTACAGCATATTAACAGTAGAACGATATAAAAGACGAAAACTACGCGGAAGACAGGAATATAAATCTGCTCACAAATGTAGTAGAAATAATAATGTAGAAGCTGCTATAGTTGAAACAGCTAGGGGGTTACAGTACCTCAAAAATGATGAAATGATCAAAAAAAATGTTATTGCTTATTTCAGAACTAAAAACTATTCTGAACACAGAGAAAAAGTTTCATTGCTTCAGTTCAAATGTTTAAAAATTTATGAGTGGTTTTAGGCCATGCTCGCTATGCGTTCTTATGCAAAAGAAAAACTTTAAATTACTTTTTCTCGATGATGGTTTTTTGGTATTTTCATGTCATTAGAATCCGTAAGGATTTTTTTCTATTAAAGATACAGCTTTAAAGTAATACTTTTTGCAATTGGGATAACATGTTTGACAAAACTGTGCATTGGATAAGCATTTTATAAATTACTCAAATGTTTAGAGCATGTTAATCCTTCAATAACCAAATTTAAAAAAAAAAATACTTTGATTTTTTACATAATTAATCACAGAAAATTTTCCAATAAACTCATAAGCACATAATGCACAGATTTTTAGAAATGATTATAGTGATCGTTTATCAAAAAACGTTTTTTAAATTAGTGCAAAAATAAAAAAGCCATAGAGATTTTAAAAAAAATTGAAATTTTCCTCAATTTTTTGAATTTTTAAAAAAAGTAGGCAATATTTTTTTAATTTTGAAACTAAATTATTGATTACGAAACAAGTATGCATGTTATGGTATCAAAGAAATATAAAATTTACTTAAATTTAAAAAAAAAGTTTGGAAGGTACTGTGATCCCTTAAATTCAAGGACTACACAATTGGCAAAATACACGTACCAAGAAAGCTCCAGGCTCTAAAATTGTTGGAGAAAAATTGATTGCACTTTTACCCAAGGCAATGTAACTCAGTTATATTGCTTTCCCAAGCATCATTCAAAACTGAAAGAACTCGATAGTACAACGCAGCAATAAGTCAGAACGTGTAGCAAACTTAAGTATTTGATCAAATAGGGAACATTAACAGAAGCAGTATTTTACAGCATGGAATTCAAGTACAGGCGTCCCTCGTTTAACACGGTACTTGTACAACACGGTTTCGATATTATACGGTACCAAATTTGCGATTATTATAACACGCTTTCGATATTACAGGGTACGAAACTTGAATTTAATGCTTAACGGTTTTGATATAACTCGAATGTTATATTTATAAAAGATGTAGTTTCATTTTTGTTCAGTACATTCTGTTAACGGTTATACGAGACTTTTTTTAAAAAATAAGTTTTTAACTTAATTTTTACACTAATTAATCATGCACAGGCGTCCCTCGTGCAACACGGTACTTGTACAACACGGCTTCGATATGACACGGTACCAAATTTGCGATTATTATAACACGGCTTCGATATTACAGGGTACGAAACTTGAATTTAATGCTTAACGGTTATAATATTACTCGAATGTTATATTTATAAAAGATGGAGTTTCATTTTTGTTCAATACATTCTGTTAACGGTTATACGAGACTTTTTTTAAAAAAATAACTTTTTAACTTAATTTTTACACTAATTAAACATGTACAGGCGTCCCTCGTGCAACACGGTACTTGTACAACACGGCTTCGATATGACACAGTACCAAATTTGCGATTATTACAACACGGTTTCGATATTACACGGTACGAAACTTACTTCGTGGTAGTATTTATACTTCATTTTAATACTTCATGGTTTAGATATAACACGAATGTTATCTTTAAAAAAGATGGAATTTCATTTTTGTTTAATACATTCTGTAAATGGTTGATAACTCTAATAAGTTTTTACTTTGTTTTTATGAAACTTGGTTTCGATATAACGCGGTACACATCCCTTGATTTACATTATTTTTCAGTCTCATACAACACGGTTTCGGTATAACACGGAACACGGTTTCGATATAACACGATACATCTTAACCTGATTTTTCTCATGCACATACATTATTAGTATTAAAAATAAGTAAAAATGTTATTTTAAGGGGGTCCGGGACACATTTTGAAATTTTTTTTATTATATACTTTAGAGTTTTGAAATTTTTTGCACTGATTCACCATTTATTCAATAAGAAAAATCATAACATAAATATGAAAAATAATTTTTTTTATTTAAATTTAATTAGTTTTTTTTAAATAAATGGGGTTGCTTTAAATTGCTATAACTCAAAATATTCTTGATCAATGTTCAATTTTTTTTTAAATAAATTACGCGCAAATATCTAAGCTTTAATTTTTATTCGGCGATTTAAAAATTTTAATTCAATAAAAAATATTTGAAGAAAAATTTTGAAAAATTCAAAGATACTTTTTAAAAAAAATCATAATTTTTGCAGTAAACGTTTTAAATTCGCCGAATAAAAATTAAAGTAAACTGTTTGAAAAGGATGTGCTCTAAGTTTCATTACTTTATCTTTATCGGTTCCTGACTTATAAGAGTTTGAATGCAAGAAATCGGGAAAAAATGCATCATGGAGAAAAACGCGTTCAAATTTTTAAAGTTAAGTACACATTAGTTAGGTGCATGCAACAAAAATAATCATATCTTTCGTTCTGTTTGAGATAGAAACAAGATTAAACGTCCTTTTAAGCAGAAAAAAAAGGAGTAATTTTTCACAGGATAAAAAAATATTCAAATTTTGACGATTTTTGTGTCTTGGATCCCCTTAAAAAAAGTCTCGTATAACACGGTTTCGATACTACACGGAACGAATTAACCGTGTTATGCGAGGGATGCCTGTATTGCCAAGGACGCCCCAAACTAAAATTAGTGTTCCAAGTTTCCCGAACGAAATGCTCTTTTTACCTAATGATAAAAAATTAATGTGCACACATATCATACATGACATCTACTAAAGCGAAAGAACAGCAACATTTCATTAAAAATAATTTTTAAAAATCTGAAAAAAGGGAAACGATCATCAATGCTGCAATAACCCAGCAAGGAAATTTCTGAGAGTCATGATTTTCTGTGCCCTCCCATCGGAGCGCCCTTGTATATTGCTTATACAACAAATAATTTTAACTAGAAATAATAAATATTGCTTACCTTTTCGATGACCACATGGATTTGCCCCTGAAGTTGAGTAGCGTCGATGGCGAAGAGGCTTGTAGATGAAACAAGGGGATAGTCTTCTGAGTCGGATATTGGAATTTTCATTGTAATTCAGTGTACATACAGTCTTGAAAAAAACTTCGAAACATGTTGAAGTTTAACAGCTACCGATTAAAAAAACCTTTGGATGAAACAAGGCGATATTCCTCTGGATCAGAGATTGGAATAGTGACTTATTCTTTCTCGTACAGTCTTGAAAATAATCATGAAACACGTTGAAGTTCAACAGCGTTGATAGTTATCAAACTTGTGGATGAAACAAGGCGATATTCCTCTGGATCAGAGATTAAATTGTCACTGTTATTCTTTCTTCGTACAGACTTGAAAATAATCATGAAACACATTGAAATTCAACAGCGTCGATAGCTATAAAACTTGTTAGATGAAACAAGGCGAGGTTTATTTGGATCAGAGGTTGAATTGTCACTGTTATTCTTCCTTCGTACAGACTTGAAAATAATCATGAAACACGTTGAAGTTCAACTGCGTTGATAGTTATCAAACTTGTGGATGAAACAAGGCGTTTATTTGGATCAGAGGTTAAATTGTCACTGTTATTCTTTCTTCGTACAGACTTGAAAATAATCATGAAAAACGTTGAAGTTCAACAGCGTCGATAGCTATAAAACTTGTTAGATGAAACAAGGCGTTTATTTGGATCAGAGGTTAAATTGTCACTGTTATTCTTTCTTCGTACAGACTTGAAAATAATCATAAAACACATTGAAATTCAACAACATCGATAACTATAAAACATGTTGATGTAACAACGCGATAATCCCCTGCATCAGAAATTGGAAATGTCAGTTACTCTTTCTCGAACGGTCTTAAAAATAATCATGAATCGCGGTGAAGTTCAACTCGACCATAAAACTTGTAGATGTAACAATGCGATAATCCTCTGCATCAGCCATTGGAAATATCAGTTACTCTTTCTCGAACAGTCTTAAAAATAATCATGAATCGCGGTGAAGTTCAACTCGACCATAAAACTTGTAGATGTAACAATGCGATAATCCTCTGCATCAGAGATTGGAAATATCAGTTACTCTTTCTCGAACAGTCTTAAAAATAATCATGAATCGCGGTGAAGTTCAACTCGACCATAAAACTTGTAGATGTAACAACGCGATAATCCCCTGCATCAGAAATTGGAAATATCAGTTACTCTTTCTCGAACAGTCTTAAAAATAATCATAAACCGCGGTGAAGTTCAACTGCGTCGATGACCATAAAACTTGTGAATGAAACAAGGCGATATTCCTCTGCATCAGAGATTAATTGGAACTGTGATTTCCTCTCTTAGTCTTGAAAATAATCATAAACTACATTGAAATTCAACAGCGTCTATAGTTGTTGCTTTAACCTGCACAGCTCCTCTGCTTGGCTGGTATCCAAGTCCAAATATCGTGCAAACGAAAATTTGCTTCAGTTTCATACATTTCACGTTTGACATTTCTCCGTTATGGTCTTGAAATTAAATGCGAATGGCACTGGCACTCAACAGCCCATCGATAGCCACAAAACTCACCCGCGACGGTACGTTCAAGTGCGATGACAGCTACAAATCTTGCAGTTTGAACATGGCGTAGTCTCCGCTTGGTTGATTTAAAATCCAGAGTTTGGAATTTGTAATAGTTTTGCCATTTTACATAGTAAAGCCTCGAATGCTATCAAAAAACACATACAATGTGTACCTTACAAATTATTGAATTAAAGTACAAATGTGGAATGCTTTTGAAACTTCGTAAGTTGTTACATTACATTTCACACGAATCCGTATGAAAAAGATTCGATTCCGAGTCACAACTGACTACAACTGTATTTATGTCGAGGACTGCATACTAAGTGCCTTGCCTCCATTATTTTTATACCGATGGATGGCAGCACCATCACCGGATCGAACAGTTAATGAGAATTTAGAACTAGTCCAGGAGCTAATGGCTACCTAGTACTAGCACCCCCAGAGGTATCGTTTCACTTGGAGGACATTGAGACCACGAGCACATTTAACGTCGCCCAGTCCCCTTTAATGACGACGGTGGGTCTTCGACCATCGAGGTTCGAACCCAGGACCCTCCGGCCCCGAATCCGACACTCTGCCGATCGGGCTACCACGGCCCCGTGAAAAAGATGAATTGTTCCTGAAACAAAAGTATCTTCACTTCAGTTTAAAACAGTAACTTTATATCCAACTATACCACATGTAGTTTTAAATGCAGCCTTAGTGGCTGAGAGGTCAAAACTACCTGTTCCGACAGCTACCTACGCGTAGGCGGTGGTTTTGACTCTCACTCTCTGTCCATACATAAATTACTACTCTTTTGTGATGTAAATATTTCCTGGGTTGTCTATGGAGGCTTTATCCGCTGATCTCTGATATATGTAAAGCGGATCATCTTCTTGTTTAGTAACAAATTATCCAGAAATAAAGAAGTAACTGCCTTCTTTGGAGGCTATCGTGCTCTTCTGACCATGGAACTTTTTTATTGGATTATATCAAAGTTCGTGTGGTCATACCCCCTATACCACGTGATTAACAAGATTCTCGTCAAAGGATCCCAACCATTAAGAAGAGATAAAATGGAGTGAGTGAAGACTCATCCGTGAAGCCAAGACCCCAAGTCACGTAGTAGATTTGAAAACAAAGCATTGGGGAAAATCAGGTTTCTTTCACTAGTTTCATGCAAAACGTGCCCACCATTCGTCGTTGTTGAGTCACATGACTTGAACACGCCAAAGGATCAAAACCATTAAGAAGAGATAAAATGGAGCGAATCAAGACTCATCCGTGAAGCCAAGACCCCAAGTCACGTGGTAGATTTGAAAGCAAAGCATTGGGGAAAATCAGGTTTATTTCACTAGTTTCATGCAAAACCTTCCCACCATTCGTCTTTGTTGAGTCACGTGACTTGGAGTTTTTGCCTCAGCTTTTGCTAAGCCAATGGTTGGCCTTACTACTTCCATTTACTAATTGCTGCTCTAAGGTCACATCAAATATCATGAGTTCGTGCCCTCTACGCCACGTGTTTCACAAGATTCAACGCAGAGGTTCCCAACTGCCTTTCCTACCATTGATTGTAACTTGTTAGAGCGAGTGAAACAAAGGTGGGAAACGAGGCAGTTGGGAAAAGAATATATTCAGTGTTTTGGCTCTCCTGAAGGCCAAATTTTCACATTCGTTAGTTTAACATATTGCGGACGATATGTTTGTTGTAATAAACCTTCCAAATCCCGGAAAAAATTGTGTCACGTATAAGATTTTCTAGTTCCTTTTGATAATTGTATAGAAGAAAAATACTACCATGCAAAGTCATGTGAAGTAAACTTCTAAAACTTTACTTATTGACTAAGAGTACCCGCACAGCTTTGCGCGTAGTAGAAAATTAAAACGTCATTTGGTTCGCCTGTGTATTTACAAATAATGGAGGATGAATTTCTCGCCAATAAGCTATATTAATTTGCTCGTCCATGTTATATTAATTCGCTCGGTATTGCTGCAGAGCAATTTAATCCACCAATGGTGGCTTAAAATTGAAATAGAAAAAGAACAAAATCGAATTTTCGAAAAATCGCTTCGAAAGTGCTCCCTCCAACACTACGAACTAATTTATGCGAATTTTCATGAAAATCGGAAAAACGGTCTAGTCGCTATGCATGTAATAGGCATCCAGACATACAGACTTACAACTTTATTATTGATAAAAAGAAAAATACGACATGTTCATTCACTGGGGTATGCTCATAGCCTGTAAACCCAATTTGTTTAACTTTCCTAGTATTTTATTTAAGAGGTCACAGTATCTTTAGAACATTTTTTCTTAATTTATGTAAATTTTGTTTTTCTTTGAAACCATAACATGCGCACTAATTTCGTAATCAAAAATTTATTTTCAAACCTTAAAATATTGCCCACATTTTTTAAAAATTCAAAAAATTAGAAAAATTTCCTTTTTTAAAAATCTTTAAGGCTTTTTTGCTTTTGCACTTATCAAAAAAAAGTTTTTTGCTAAACAGTCACAATAATCATTTCTAAAAATCTGTGCATTCATTTGCTTATATATGTAGTAGAACATTTTCTGTGATTAATTATGTAAAAAATCGTATTTTTTTTTAAATTTGTTTTTAAAGGTATAACATGCTCTAAACATTCGAGTAACTTATGAAATGCATATTTAATGCACAGATTTGTTAAATATATTATCCTGACTGCAAAAAGTATTACTTTAAAGCTGTATCTTTAATAGAAAAAAAATCCTAAAGAATTCTAATGACATAAAAACACACAAAAAAAAAAAAAAAAACGAGAAAAAGCAATTTTAAGTCTTTCTTTTACATAAGTGCACATAGCGAGCATGACCTAAAACCACTTATAACTTTTTAAATATCTTTATACATAAATGGCTACTTTTGTATGTATGTATGTATGTCCGCGTAACCTTCAAAACTACCGGACCGATTTCAACCATTTTTTCACCGTAGATAGCTACATTATCAGGGAGCAATTTAAGCTATAATTTATTGCTAAAAACTTAGTTTAAAAACGTTATGATGGAAGCTCGATTTTTAATCACGTCAAAGCGGTGTGTTTCGAGTTCTCTCAGTTTTAAAACAGAAAACGAAAGAAAGTAGCGATTGTTTCTCGCAATTATTACTGACACAGGACATGCCGAGTATTTTTGCTTGTTTGAAATTAAGCAATGATTTTTCCCCCTGTCTTTGGAATAATTTGTAGTTTTCAAATAAGCAATATTAATTTTTTTCATAATTTTTGAAGTACTATAACCATTTAAGGACCATATAAATTATATTTCTATGTGATCTTCCCGCTAGCAAGTTCTTAAAGCCCATTGCCAGACATTCATAACTTCGGAGTACGTGAAAAGTTGACATAAGTGGTTGTATCAGTGTAATAAAAGAGAACAAACAGACTTTTTCATTTGTCACATAAAGTACTGAAGTGAGAGCTGAACTGTAACGTGACAGATCAAGTTCGTCAGCTTTTAGCGTGAAAGACAGCTTTGATGGATCGTTTGAGAAACGTTTGGCATTGTTCCAAGACGGAGAATTCTGTAAGCTGTTAAATTTCAAGAAAATTCAAATCGTCAGTATTTTAAAGAGCACATCGTGTGTGTTATTTAAAAGTTTATAAAAATTGAATTAAATCTATCAGTTTTCAATCTATTTCGTTTTGCCTTTATTATTTTTTACTTCTTTTTACAAAAAAGGAAGTATTGTATTCGCAAAAAAATTTTCACTCAAAAATCGACCTTAATTTCCATTTTTCTCACCCACGAATGAATGTTGAGTTTTTTTTTTTCGACTCGACCACACGTGGATATATGCTTAAGAACCTACAGACACCCGAAATATCCATTTTGACGCCCCACCAGTTAATTACAACGAATTTTCTCGTGACGTCCGTATGTATGTATGTATGTATGTATGTATGTATGTATATGCGTGTATGTGTATATTAGTTTTCAATCTATTTCGTTTTGACTTCATTATTTCTTTTTATTCATATAATTACTCCATTTCAGTTAATTTAATCTCTTTTTTTTCATTTATGCAATATTTTGTTTTTTCAAAAAATCGATCGCTTGTTTTAGTTAAGAAAAGACATGTTGTTGGAATATTTTGATTGTGTGATTAATTGTATATGTGTCAGAAATAAAACGAAACGTAGGGGAAGATTTCATCTTGCTAAAGTTAAGTTAGATTGTTTAGCTACAGTTCGTTCATCGAAAAAACGAAACAAAAATATTTTTTATACAACTACAAATAAATACAAATGTGACAACCAACAACAGACTATGGGCCCAGCTAGGCTGGTCCGAAACAGTTTATTAGTGATCAATAATGATCAGTTGCCCTATTAAAACTATCTACCACCTAGCCACTTCCAATAAGCTATTCCAAATGCCCACAAACCTACTAAAGTAAAGTCGGAGCAAATCTAACCTGGCAGCTTTGTAATTCTGTGATTAGGATCTGCCAAGCCTTTATAATACTTCCAAGTTAGGTTTTCCCTAACTACAGCCATTTTTTCTAATTTCTACTTATATAGTAATGTTTCTTGTTGCAGCAATCCCCTATGGGATGTGGATCGAGCCGTCGACTTCGAGCGGTCACCCCGGTCCCACGCCCCTCCAAGGACATGGTTGGCCCCGTAGCCGCCTGGGTGTCACACCCGTCACGGAAGCACTCTCTGCCTCTGTCCGCGAACGCGTCCGCCCAGACGGACGGACGCTCGCGGACGTCGGACACGGACGTACAGACGGACGTTGAGCGGACGCCAATCATGGGATGGGACACAAGGGACGTGGAGACGCAGACGCCGATCGGATACTTCTTGGTGAGTTTCTCCCACTAAGGTTGGTATGTTATTGAAAGGTAGGAGACACATTTTTTTTTTTTTTTCATTATACAAGATGCATCTTTGCGTAATCTTCAGAAATCAATTGGGTCGTTTCCTTCAGTCAAAAAGTACCACTTTTAGTTTCTAAAATAAATAGAATACGCAAAAGTGATAAAATGGAATTCGGAAAAACTTATTTTCCAACAGTTATTTTTATGTATTTTTTTTAACTGTCCGATATTGGGAATAATGCGTGGTCTTTATGACATCACAAGGAATGTACTTTGGCACTCTACTCCATTGGCATGCTAACTGTTAACGCTTTGCTGTCACACGCATTGTCAGGACATGATAATTTGCGCTGTACGCTAATGGCACTGTGAATGGCATTTCATAACTTGTGATGTCCTGTGCGGAAACGTAAAAAATGAATCTCAATCTGCGCAGTGATTAAAATAATTGTTAAAAAATATTAAACCTTGTCAATTTTTTTAAAACGTGGTTAAATCCTATGCTTCTAAGCATGCTCTTTCAGGAAATAAAATACTTTAAAATTTCGGGAACAACCCAGCAACAAATACCGACTTAAAAATTAATCATAAAGACAAACTCATAAGCTTTCAATAAACAAGGACTTAAAATAGTATTATGCTGTAAAAGTTTAAGTTTCTTACTCAAATTTTGAATTTTTACTCAATGACCCCTTCATTTAACATTAGCCGTATCATGGAAAATGCTACAAATAAGAACTATGTGATTTCCATAGCTGTTTTTTTTTTTTTTTGTAAATAATAATTTTATTGCAATGTATATGTACATTTCTAGTGTATATGATAATGTGTAGCATTGGTTTTTCAGTTCATTGTATTTTTTTAAATCCCTCTCCCCATACTTATGATGTTTGGGGGAGGGGGTTGAGCATCCTTTTCCAGTTGAAATAGGAAGCTAAACATCATCCAGTACATTGTTATCCACAAGTTTTGAATCGCCCTAGTGAAAAGTACGTTTTATAACAGTGTATGATTGGGAGACTCAGGAATTTTGAACATTTTTTTTTCCTTTTAAAGGACAAGAACATAAAGCATCCCATACCGGACGGCTTCAACGACAGCCTGGACCGTATCCTTGCCAAGGCGGACCAGTTCCTGCTCATGCCGGACAAATACGGCGGAGACCGGACCGTGCCGGACTACGGCGGGGCGGTGCGCGAATACGACGTCGACCGCGACACCGTGGAGGCGTCCGTCCAGACGACGTGCGAACGGTCGGACGAGTCCACCCAGACGGATCCGATCCGCGGGTTCTTCGGCCTGGAGGCGAATCTGCTGGAGGACGGAAGTTTCGATCCGTTTTCCGAAGAGGAGAAGAGGAATGAGGAAGACAAGATATTGGAAACAGCTTCCGAAATGCTGTCCATGGAATCTCAGACAGAACCTGTCAGCAAAGGTCAGTAAATAGCATATTTAACACCTGCAAGTTACTGTCAGCTCGGTTATCAAATCCAGAGACTACTGCTTCATCCCTGTTATAAACTCATCAGTTGGCACCAGTGGCGCACACAGGAATTTTGGAAGGGGAGGGTCCAAGATCAAAAGCCTCATTCTCATATCGTATCCTAATATGCCGTCAAACATATTGACTTGATTTAATCGTTTCTCGAGAGCGAAAAACAGTAAAAAATAAACTATTGAATAAATAATTAGCATTAATTAATGAACTGTACTTAAATACATTACCAGAAAGCAAAATCATATACGCATTAACTTTTCTCATAATTAAAAAAAATGGATTCAGCAAAGCAAATTCAGTGTTGCAGAAGCACCATATGATTAAAGAAGTTCATAAAATGTCACTTGATGTGACCTGTTATTACAAAACTGAAAACATGGTTATTATAGTGTATTCATTTATAATCACCATTCTGCTTGTTATAGACAATTTGTTATAGGAAAATGCTCAATATTTTTTTTAAATCTTTTAACATGAGGATTTTATTTTTTCACTTATTAGAACTTAAATTATTGTTACCTTTTGTTTGAAATTATTTTAGGCACAAAATACATAGAATCATAATCAATCGGGAACAAAAGCAAGACCTATGGGAGGGGTCCGGACCCCCTGGACCCCTCCCTTGTGTGCGCCACTGGTTGGCACTCTCGGCTTCAAGGAGATGATATCCGCTTTCAAGCTCGATTATTCACTATTCCAGACTTATAAAGGGCTGTTCACTTATCGGCCGGCCGGCCCGTCCATCCCGTTTTTTGACGTGACGGACTGCCGATGATAACAGAGTAGCATTCAGAAACGGCCGCATTACATTAATCACGTGGCTTAATTCCCCCCCTAGAGAGAAGAGTGCACTGCTTGACGGGAAACCAATGAAATGCTGTTCTACTTCAGACCGCAGTCCGACATCAAGGTTTCTGTGATCGAAACCGGTCCCGCCCAAGATGGCTTGTTGTCATGGCAACCAGCAAAGAAAACCAGTTTTCAGGTGGAAAAAATCGGTGCTGACGAAACGGACGGCCGATAAGTGAACAGCCATTTAGTCCATAAAAAGAACGAAACCGCTGATTCTGAATGTCATTACCGAACTGTCGGTATATTGCAAGTAGTTCTGCCTTAGCCCTGGTTTAAGGGTGGTAACTGCATAGCTTATTTAATGCACATTAGTTGTTAGGAGCTGTCATCAATGGTGACATTTTGTAGTTACGATTGTTCGATGTTGTTCAAACCCTTTTTACACGTTATCACAACTACGCTATGCTTCCTCCAAATATGTATGGACATTTACATTTGATCCAAATGAAGGAAGTTTTATAATTTGAATTAACGAAACAGAAATGATTTTAATGAATTTGATCTTATTGTTCAACTAAATAATGTTCTCATCTTTTATCAATTTGAAGTTTCATATTTAATATCTCTAATTGTTGTGGAATCCTATTTCAAAACAAAACTCCATTTAGTCTGTAGTAACCGGATATGCCCTTGCCGTGTCATATCCTATAACAAAATTTAACTATGCATTGAATGCTCTTCAAATAATCCAAGCACTGCAAATGAATTCCGAAAACCACTTGCAAGTACCCAAAGAACATTGACCTGAGCGTAATTAATTCCCTCCACGTTTACTAGCTGCTTTTAATAGAAACTGTTCAAAGTTACAGGTATTGCGGTCACACACGTTTTGAAAATGTGACGTAGCTTCAGAAAAACTGCTTTAAGCGCACGCAAAGATCGGCTGTTCGGCTGTCATGAGACATGACGCCATTTTGGGAACTGTAGTAAACTTCAAGCATGAATCTTCATCTGCACAAAAGTTTGTGGAATATTTTAAGTTTTATTTAAAGTGAGTTTTCTTTACTAATAATAAAGCTGAAAATCTCTCTGTCCGGATCTCTGTCTGTCGGATGTCTGTGACCCGCACAGCGCCTAGACCGTTCGGCCGATTTTCATGAAATTTGGCACAGAATTAGTTTATAGCATGGGGTGTGCACCTCGAAGCGATTTTTCGAAAATTCGATTTTGTTCCCTTTCCATTCCAATTTTAAGAAAATTTTTCCTAGCAAATTATCACAAAGTGGAAGAGTAAATTACCAAATTATCATAACGTGGAATCGTAAAATGGGCAAGCAAATGAACAGAGCAAATTGGCGAGAAATTCATCATCCATTATTTATAAATATGCAGGCGAACCAAATGACTTTTTAATTTTCTACTACGGGCAAAGCCGTGCGGTTACCACTAGTATTAGTATTTAATAGTTGCTATGAGTTGCTTTAGAAGAGAGTAAGTGGACTTGAAATATACAATTTGGTTGGTAACGCATCTCTTACCGTAATTGTGAAACTCCTACGTTGTCAAGTACATGAGGCAGTGAGAAGCAAAGGGATGTAAGTGGCAAAATTAAAAATTTGGAAATAACCAGCATAAATAGTAGGGGAACCTCTCCTCTGTCTTGGGGCAAGAGATTGTACTAGTAGCCCTGGTGGGGTACTGCTATACAGCAAGATTTAGAGAAGTATTTCAATGAGAGCCGACCTAGGATGTTATCTTTAAATGCGTTTTACTCAAAACTTGAAAATGTCCACTTACATCCCTTTGCTTCTCACTGCCTCCTATGTTATATCCAGAGCTTGCAACTTTTGAAAATCTGAATTATTAGCAGATTTTTGTGTGTATGCGGGGTAGGGGGGGGGGGGGGGGTAAAAGGGAAATTTTAATTACAAATGTAAGAGGCACAATGAATAATTTATGTTTAAATTTGCAGTACGACAAGTGAATTTATTTTGGAAAAAAAAATTTAACTTCTTACTTTCTCATCATTTATCATGATAAAAAAGATTCAAAATAAATTTCATTTTGTTTATTTTTAAAGAAAAATTTTGAAAAATTTCCAAGCACAAAAGAAATATTATCTAAATAATATGGATATTATCTGAAATGATCAAAATGTTTCTTGGGATTAAAATAAAAACGTAAGTTTTGGGCAAATTTTCGTAGAGTTGTAGTTCAAGACTGTAGTTCGTAGAAACTACAAGTTTTTCTTAACAGTTGGCAGCTATGATTATATCTAAATGTACAATAACTCTTTACCAAGAAACAAAAAAAATTGTTTCAAATTTAGAAAATAAATTTTTTTTAATTTCTCCTATGGAGGATAATCTTGTTTCGTAAGGTAAAACAGGTAGTAAAACTATTTGATTATCAATTTCAATTTGATCTGAAGAATCCAGAGATCTGGATAAACGAGAGCCGGATAAATGATATTCTACTCTAATGCAATCTTGTGTTCGTACTTACTGCAGGAAATAATTTAGTTAAAGGTTGTTTTGAATTAATTCATCGTGGATGAGAAAACTTCAAGGTTTAAATTATACACCCTTGTGCGAGTTAATGGAATCAAGTTGAGAATTTTTAATTTTCGAATTTTTTAGGTTGTTCAATCTTTGTATATAACAGCTGTTTAACCTACCAGTTGATTAGGCGCTGTAGCAACACGTTTTTTTGTCATTAATATTGTGACATATTAAGTGTTATAAATTTCTGCTTATTTTTGCTGTTTATTCAAAATCCGGTCACTTTTTTATCTTTTCGTTAGCCAAGGATATTTTTCTACGGAAGACGCAGGCCATTGTGATATTGAGCGAAAAATCTGATCCCACAACAAATGAAAAAAATGTTTTGTGCTTTGCTAAAAACATGGTTTAGTGATCAAGAATTCTAAGAGACGTGCAAAACATGAGTTGACTCTATGCCCAGTAGAGTGAAAATGGTGCTGGAAAAAAGGAAAGGGGGGCATACTAAGTGATTATTTTGATTTTATAATTAAACTAGAAAGTCCCCCGTCATGGTATGACGGGTGAAAATTTGCTTCTACATTTGAACGCAGCCATTGCCTGGTTGCTAAAATTTTGGTTTTAACCCTCTCCAGTGGATTAATCCTTAACTCCAGTAGATAGGGGTCGTTGTTGACCAGTTTTGCCATAAACTAATAATAAGAATAGACCGCGTTATGGCAACCCTTTTGCTGTTCATAAACCAAACCATGTGACTGATGGATATCCTTGCAACAGCGGGCGTTGATGGTAGCAGACGATCAACGCCCGTGAGAAATAAAATAAATAGAATTGATGGAGCAAGGAAGAATGATCTTTTATGGAGTCCGATTTGTAAATTTGTTATTCTAAGTTGTAAATATTTTGTTAATATAGTGAGTTTGTCGTTTAGATAGTATTGTGCATTTTCTTTAGTCAATTTCAATAACTCTCTAAGCAATTAAAGATGCAAGCGCCCAAAAAGAATCGGCAAACGGTAAGATTTTTACCTACAATTTCAATTTAAGATACCGATTGTTACATTTTTGTGTTAACGCAAAACGTTTACGCCATTACGTTCACGCCAACGCTGACGTAGCAGTTCCGAATGAAATGAAAGTTACTGAAAACTGCGATCAAAAACTAATTACTAATGTCAAAATAATGCATAACTAAAAGAAAAACAGTTCAATCTCTGCACCCGGAAAAAAAAATTACAATGAAAACATATCACGTCTTAAAATACATGTCGAGTGCCAAACTATAGATAATGTTGCCATCTAGCAACCATGCTACCAAAGTTTTCGCCAAGCCTCCCGCCAGTCACATGATGTATCCATGAACCAATTTTTTCATCAGCAAGTCTGAGAAATCTCGGTATACTATTATTATTAGTCTATGATTTTTACGTTTCTTCATACTCCTAAAGTGACAGTCTTACCAGTAAAACAAATAAGTCCCGGATCGAGTTCAGCCTTGTCACAATAAAGTCTTCCCCTGCACGTTAAACTCTACCAAATCATATTATCAAATGATCATGCCGTGGCGCGAGTTTCATTGTTGAAACACGATGATTACTTTATTATCCGCTATTATTTATATGAGGATACTCAAAATATGGTAATATTGCTCAAAACTTTTTAAATTTCTAAGAACTTGTTTTTAAAAATTATAATCAACATAAATCTGTTCCCAGTTCGTCAACGCTGCCAAATAATATCGTTAAAGTGTATCATCACAATTACTATATAAAAAAATCCAAAGCTACATTTGATCTTAACCGTTTCTGTTCGAGAAATCTCTTCTTTGTCCCATTAATATCTCTAAACGGTTTCGTTATTTGCGATGATCATAACATGGATTCGATATTACACGGTAAATAGCCCCAAACTGCGTGACGTCGATCATTTGCTGATATATATTGTAACGGATCCGGCGAGACTTCTAACTTTCTTGAAAGGACGACACAGTTCTTGATAAGAACACAGGAGCTTTATTTGCACTATGTACAGAGAAATCGTTAACAACTGCTAAATTAATTATCAGCAATTAAGCAAATATCACTCAGCACCGTAAACTCAACGGTTACACACGTATTTACTTCCAAATACGAAAACAACACAGCGAAATGCCTCGCAATAAACAGAGCTAATACACTCTCAGTACAAATTCTCAATCGAAACTGAACTCTTTATCATGCATAACGCTTTTTATATACACCGAAAGAGAACTCTCAAATATTCCACAAGATTCCAAATGCCTCTCGAAAATAGTACACCGTTATAAAATTTTATCAATAAACAAAAAAAATAAAAAAAAAATAGGGGTCGTATACTTTAGCCGAATGTAAAGGGGTTGTATACTCATTACGGGAAACTATTTACAGGTTGCGTTACTTCAATAATTACTATTTACAGAATTTGTATCAATATGATTAGGCCCTATAGCGGTTCTAATATATGAGGATGACAATCCTACCAGTGAAACAGTTAAGTTCCCGCATCGAGTTGAGCCTTGTCACGATAAAGCATTTCCCTGCATGTTAAATATTACCAAAACATATTATCAAATTATCATACCGTGGCGCGAGTTTCATTGTTGAAACACGCGGGTTACTTCCTCATCGGCTATTATTTATACCGTCCAACCACGGATTGTATGGAATTTTCAAACGTCCAGATAAGACGAATCTATGTGAATAAGGGGGGAAAGTAAAAATTTGATGCGCGTATTCCGCTCATTTGAATGAGACTCTGCTTCTGCAAAAGCTGACATCGGTAAAAAAATAATAGATTCGTCCATTTCCGGCTGTAAAACGGATGTTTGTCTTTCCACACAATCCGTGGTCAGACTGTATGAGGATGATGTAAATAAAGGTGATTATGTTAAACAAAATTTGCGTGATTCCATTAATTTTCTCAAGGGTGTACTTTCTTTTCAACTTTTACGAAATGCATTATAGAAAGTACTAGCTGCGTTGTCCGGCTTTGCCCGGTCTATTTTGAAAACAAAAATTGTGTCAAGTGACGTACATTCAACAATCAGGCATAAATAAAAGAAAAAAAAATCATCATGCAAAATTTCCCCTCCAAGCAATGACGACAGATATTAAAATACTTTTCTCCGCACGCACCCCACCTCTTAGCCGTAGGCCTTAGGTGCGGCGGTCGATAGTCGTATCATGCTACGGACGCGCTTGGTACTTATTGCGTCGGGGAAGGTCCCCGTGCTGGGCGTCAGCCCAGCTGGGAGTTTACCCCTTAATGTGTGGGTCTTGCTCACCGTGAGATACGGTATATCTCCCCGTACCTCGTTAGTGTGCCATGACCCCCAGATATTAAAATACTGTTACAAATTCTGTAAATAGTAATTATTGTAGGAACGTAACCTGTAAATAGTTTCCCGTAATGAATATACAACCCCTTTTTCATTCGGCTAAAGTATACGACCCCTATTTTCTTTCTTTTCATTGATAACGGTCTACTACTTTACAGAAGCGTGTGGAATATTTGAGAAATTTCTTTTCGGTGTATTTAAGCCGTTAGCGATGGATAAACAGTTAGTTTCGATTGATATTTCGAACTGAGAAGATTTTTGCTCTGTTTATAGCGAGGCATTTCGCTGTGTTGTTTTCGTATTTGGAAGTAAATACGTGTGTAAACGTTGAGTTTACGGTGTTGTGTGATAATTGCTTAATTGCTGATGAATAATTTAGCAGTTGTTGAAGATCTTTCCTGTACATAGTGTAAATAAATTTCCTGTGTTTTTATCAAGAACTGTGTCTTCATTTCAAGAAAGTGGAAGTCGCACCGAATCCATTACAATACTTTTAAGAAATTAAAATAAAATGAGAAAGATGGATTTAAAAAGCGTAACCATGGAAACACAAAATAAAATAAGTTTCAGAATTGAAAATGAGAAAGATGGAAATAATGGATTCAAAAAGCGTTACCGTGGAAACGCAAAATAAAATGGTTAAAAACTTGAATAGAGAACAGATTTTTGAACTTCATTTCATTCGCTTGTATTTTTTTTTTCTAATGGAGATAGAGGATTAAACTTCAGACCATAGGTCGAGTTAGATCTGGAGTAAAGAAGGTAGCTCTTTTCAATGGTGTCAAAAAGAAAACTGTAGGACAATTCCTTCACTTTTTATTGATAAATTTACTGAAGAAAGTAGTGCCTAAATTTCATCTAAGCCTAAACAAATTCGAGCTAAAAACGTAAATAACTCCCGCCGCAATTAAGTTAGAGCGTTAGAACAAATTGCGTAGAACGCGGAAAATTCTTCCCTTTCCAACGATATATAATATTACTAATTGCAAGTAATTTTTCACCCCCATATTCGAGAATTTATGTGAAAATTGGGCCTAAATTGGAATAAAAAAAGAACTATTCATCGAATTGTTTTCGAACTGATCTGCAAACCTTCTCAGGACCTAAAGGAACAAATTGTGAAAATTTCAGCGAAATCTGCCGGGTATTTCTCGAGTTTTAAGAGTTCAAACAAACAGACGCTTTTTAGAGACTTTATTTTATACTATGTAGAGATGAAATAAATCTGGAACAATGCGATTGCACGTTTGGGACTCAAAAATGGATTAGCAGGCACATTGTACAATAGAACCTCATCCTGGACTAATAGGTGATTCAGGCCTTCAGTATCCACGAAAATACTTGAGAAACAAAATACCCTATAAGCTGAGTCAAGACTTATCAACAAACTACTGTACACAGTGAAACAATTCTGATTTGGACTCAAGAGAATGGAGTATAAAACTGCCAGTTGATAAAAATACAAAACATGGCCTGCAAAACTACATTACTGCAGTAACTCGCCTTATATTTAAGCAGTATCTACATCCAAATGACGGCCCGGATCACGCAAAGTCTGGTTTAATAAGGTCCAGATTATTAAGGGTTTACTATACAGGGTGTTTCGTTTTAACCTGCAATGCAGACTTCCAATTGCACAAATATTCAAAATCAGATGAAGAGTTAAGGTAAAGTTTGGAGCAAAAATGGAAAAGAGTCAAAAAATGCAAAATTTAACTTTTATACGGGACCTAGGTCCCCTAACTGATGTTTAGGGAAATAATCTCCATTGAAAGATTTTCCTAACACAAAAATTTTGACATTTGTGCAACCGAAATTCAATGAGATATTCCAGTTCAAAGTTTTAAGGGACCACATAGAAGATGAGATTGGAACTTATCGCTCTTTCAGCAGAATGACAGGGTGTCGAAGTAAAAAAACAAAGCCTTTATATTTTTCATTTCTACTCAAAAATAAATGCAAATGTTATGCTATGATATGCAAAAACACACTACAAAACCTCAATCAATTTGAAAAACCAGACTCTATGCACGCATACAATTTTAAACCCTTGTTAACTGCTACATTTTACTCAAACAGTGTTATTGACAGCGAGTGTAAAGTGGTGTAAGTCATAAAACGCTGCGTTTAATATCTCGGTGAATATTGGTCGTACTAAGATCAAACCTTTAGTGTTGGAATTATTTTTCAATGGAGATTGTTTCCCTGAAAATACACTGGTGTGCAAAAATTAAGGACGAGACGGTTTTTCTAATATAACTTTGTACAAAAGCTTTCCAAATCAACACATTTAATACCGTAAGATCCCCAATACGTAAGGACATGTGTAATGTAAGCAACACTTACTAAAAGAGAAATCAGAGGAATAAAAAGAAGCTTTATTGAAAAAGTAGCATGGAGCGCAATGCGACTGAAGACCGAAACATAAGCGTCTGCCTAGAAAATTCCACACAAGCTCGATGGGATTAAGGTCCGGAGATCGTGCCGGCCAATCCATAAGTTCAATATCCTCACTCTATAAGAGCTGTTCGGCAGCTACTGTGCGATGACATGGTGCATTGTCGTCCATGAAAAGGAACTGCGGACCCATAGCACCTCTAAAAAGACGCACATGTGTAAGAAGAATCTCGCTACAATAACGGGTCCCGTTGACTGAACCTGCGTCGAAGATGTGAAGGTCTGTACGACTACCAAGCATGATGCCTCCCCAAACGAGAACACCGCAACCTCCATACCTGTCCCTTTCAATGATATTCGAGGTATGATCCCGCTCTCTCCAGATGAGTATGCGATGAGAATCGCTACTCAGACTGAATCTGCTCTCATCTGTAAAGAGTACTCGTCCCCATTCATTGTCTCTCCAATTCCGGTGTTCCCGGCACCACAGAGAACGCCTTCTCCGATGAGCAGGCGTTAGAGGTACACACCACCACAAACAGACCACCACCGTGCAGTCTTCTGGCCAAGGTAAAACGCGATATCGGTCGTCCAGTCGCCTGTGTCGTGTGTCTAGCGATTTCTCCCGCTGTCTGCCGCCTGTTTCTTCTGGCCTGTAAGACAATATACCGGTCATCTGCGGGTGTGGTTCCTCGTGGACGACCTCTACTGAACTCCCGGATAGCTGTTCATGTAGTTTGAAATTGTCTCCAAAGTCGTGAAACGATGCTGTGAGCAATTCCGAACTCTGCAGCCACACTTGTCACACTGCGGCCTTCCTTCGACTTCCCAATGATTCGACCTCGGGTAAAAGCATCCAGATGTCGTCTAACAGATTGATTATTCGCCATTTCTCGCTGAGGCAGCAACTCGGTGTGATTTTAACTGCTATACGGCGTGCAATCTCTTTGCCAGAAATATTGATTTTACACCGACAACATGCTTTATACTACTCAGACACTCCCCCATTACGTCTGCCTGCATTTCTGCGCATGTGCTACCGTACATCACCTTACTTAATCTCCTGATTGGTCTTTCTGTCCGCTCTGCCTCTTCGTTCAGCTGATATGCTAATTTTTCGACTTTGTCCTTAATTTTTGCACACCAGTGTATGTTAGAGGACCTAGGGCTAGTATAAAAAGTTAAGTTTTGTATTTTTTGACGCATTTTTATTTTTGCTTCAAACTTTCAATACCTAAACTTTGCTCTGATTTTGAACATTTTTTCAATAGGAAGTATGCATGTAGGACTAACGGCTGCAAAATTAGAGGTCTTTCAGGTTAAAAAGGAACACCCCGCTTGTTGCTTTAAAATTGTTTTATTTTCGACAGTTTTTTTAAAACTTTCTCAACACATTTAAAAACATGGTATATCTCGTGCTGCATTTCGTTTTCGTTTCAGCAAAAGCAGCAAACACAGCTGACAGCGAAGCCGCAGGCGTCTTATACATGACTGAGCTGCTTTCCCCTTTCGCCCACCTGGAAAAGGAATTAGGAGACGCCCCCTTCGAGATCCGATCCGACAATAATCGGTGTCCGTCGAAAGAAGAGGTGAAAGACAGCATCGCCAGGCTGCTGATGGACGTGGAGGACAGCCTATCGAGACACGCCGCATTGGACCTCAGACTGACGTTGAAGGAAGTAGCCGTGCAAACGGATAACGATCCGATCACGGACGAGGCCCCCGAGTACGCTGCACGTCCCCCACCCTGCAAGAAGTTGGAGATGATCCCCGATATGAGCGTTTTTGACGAGATTGACAAGCATGCTGTAGAGGTGAGTTGAGGCAATTATTTATTTCACTAGAGAGTCGCCCATTAAGGTATGACGGGTGAAAATTGCTTCTACATTTGAAAGAAGCCATTGCCTGTTTGGTGACATTTTGATGGTTGAAATTGTAACCCTAACTCCAGTGGATGAACCTTAAACTCCAGTAGGTAGCGTTCATTGTTGACCGTTTTTAGAGCAATCACGATTGCTTATTGTTCTCATATGATTGTTTTGAATTCCTATCATTTTATTTTCCCACCAGCACCCTCTGCAGCACCACCGTCGACCGGGTCCTCACGATGCTGCACCTCTAGCGAAAACCGTCTCCAGGTTGCATCCATATCCTACACACACGCGCATACAAACTCACACACCTACACACACATACACACACTCCTAAAGACACACGAACGCCTACACACGCGCGTAAACACACAGCACTGCATACACAACATGCACACATATGCATACATACACACACACACACACGAACTCCTACACACACTCCTACACACATATACACACACGAACGCCTACACACACAGCACTGCATAGACAACATGCACACACATGCATACATACACACACACGCTCGTGATTGCGAAAAACATAATTTGTATTCAAGATGCCAAAAATTCAAATTTTTTTTTTTTTTTCGCTTCTTCATTAACCTGAAATGACACATTCTCACCAGTAAAACAGTTAAGTGGCCGGATCGTGTTCAGCCTCGTCAAAATAAAGCATTTCTCAGCATGTCAAACATTTCCAAAACATATTATCAAATGATTATGCCATGGCGCGAGTTTCATTGTTGAAGAACGCGGGTCACTCGATCATTAGCTATTATTTATATGAGGATTATTCAAACTCCTCAAATCAGCCCAATGATTACCATGTTGAGAGGTTTACGAGATATAGTGACTGTGGGTACGTTCGAAAAAGGCAATCAGCTGCTTTTTGTGTTGACCAGACAGCGTTCGGAGATTATTGCGGTTATTCTCTGGGGGTCCTTTTTACCTTCTGCCTGGAATGTTTTGGCACAATTTTTTTTCTTCTCTCTCCCGCAAGCCGCGAAATTATCATAAAACTTGTCGCCTTTACTCCTGCTTCAGCGCATGCAATAGCGACTGAATGGAATGGCTTGTCTATCTCTCAATGGTCTAAGGTTGCGACTGCAGGGGGGGGGGGGAGATGTAGAGGAAAAATTTTAAAAGATGTGCCATTATTTTTTCACCAGCGAATATTAACAGTTTGGCTGAAACCTGCAGCCGTTGATGGCATACTAATGGACATCGCCTCAGCTCGCTTCGCCATTCGTACCTTGTTCGCAACTTTCACTGGATGCTTCGGATTTTTTGACGGACTTAGTGATCATCAAATTCGAAGCCAACCCTTTTGACCTCCCGTCACAATCTCGGAAGACGTACGGGCAAATATTTTAAGTTTATGGGCTTTAATACCTCCGGCACGTGAAGATCTAGACAAATGATTTCCAACGCAATAGTTTCTTACAAATGTACTGAATCAAATGTGTCTCAACCCAGGAATGACTGATAGTTTGGATTTCAGCTCATATTGGTTCATAAATTTTAGCAGTGGTACAGATAGATCGCATTTTTAATAGTTTTGAACAAGTGTTTTTGAGTTAAAAAGATGCTTTAAACCCGCTGAGATATTTTGTTCTTTAAAGATGCTTTTTGATGCTGAAGGAGGCCACGAAAAATATCTCAAACAAAATTAGGAAATGTCATAAAAAGCAAGCAATTTTCAATTGAAAGTTATGTAAGAAGCGAAACCACCGCCTCCCTGCCTGTAAATCACAAAAAGAAGACGAAAAAGAATTTTAAAGTTTTTTTGAGCAATCACGATTGCTTATTGCTTTCATTTGACAGTTTTGATGTCCTATGATTTTATTTTCCCGCCAGAACCTCTGCAGCATCACCGTCGACAGGCTTCTCACGATGCTGTTCCTATAGCTAAAACCGTCTCCAGGCAGCGTCCATATCCTACACTTACACGCATACATACACAAAAACATACATACGCCTACACACACATACACAAACACATACACACACATGCATACATACAGATAATTACACATATACACACCTACACACAACTACCCACACACTTTTGCCTGCACACAGACACAAACATATATGCCTACACACACATACACATACCCCGCTTCCACACACACAAACACTCATACACACAACTACCCACACACTCATGCCAGCACACAGACACAAACACACATGCCTACACACACATACACCTACCCCCTACGCACAAACACACATACCCCCCCACACACACATAAACACACACGCCTACATACACACACACACTCGTGATTGCAAAAAACATAATTTGAATTCAAGAGGTCAAAATTCAAATTAATTTTTTTTTTGAAATTAGTTTTTGGTTTCAGAATCATATAAGCTTATTGCAATTGGGTTGTGTCCGAAATTTCAAAAGTATTTTTTTCCGAAAGAGCTTGCTTAAAAACATAGTATTCAAACATTTTAAAATAATTTGACAAGGTTAAATATACGCAGATTCAATTTCATTTTTTACGCTTCAGCACATGACGTCACAAGTGATGAAATGCGTTTCGCTAATGCTATTAGTGCAGAGCGTAATATTTAATTCGTATATATAGCGAGCGTAATATTTATAACATCTTTACTCACATGAACTGGCAAAGAAATGGTTGATAGCAAGCGTAGAGCGCAATATCTAATTCGGTTCTGAATTATCATAACCGGGAAGCGCGATAGACATCAAGCGTCAGCATTCAGTGCGCCAGTAGAGTGCGCACGAAAGTTCATCCCTTGTGACGTCATAAAAACCACGCCTTGTTTGAAAAATCGGACATTTAAAAAAAATTATTAAAAATCAAACGTTTTGAAAATAAAAGTTTTTTTTTTTTTTTGAGCAATCACGATTGCTTATTGCTTTCATTCGACTGTTTTTGGCGTTCCTATGATTTTATTTTCCCGCCAGCACCCTCTGCAGCATCACCGTCGACCGACTCCTCGCGATGCTGCTCCTCTAGCGAAAGCCGTCTCGAGGTTGCGTCCATATCCTACACACATGCACATGCATACACACACCTACCCACACACATATATACATACATACAACTACACACACACAAACACATACACACACGCATACATACAGACACCTACACATACACACACAAACACACACACACATGCATACAGACACACAAACACATACATACAGACACCTACACATACACACACAAACACACACACACATGCATACAGACACACAAACACATACATACAGACACCTACACATACACACACACAAACACATACACTCACATGAATACAGACACACAAACACATACACACACCCACAGATCCCCCCACACACAAACACACATACACACAACTACCCATACACTCATGCATGGACACAAACACATACACACACCCACAGATCCCCCCACACACAAACACACATACACACAACTACCCATACACTCATGCATGGACACAAACACGCATGCCTACATACACACACACACATACATACAGACACCTACACATACACACACACAAACACATACACTCACATGAATACAGACACACAAACACATACACACACCCACAGATCCCCCCACACACAAACACACATACACACAACTACCCATACACTCATGCATGGACACAAACACGCATACCTACATACACACACACACACACACACTCGTGACTGCGAAAAACATAATTTGAATTCTAGATGTCAAAATTCAAATTATTTTTTTTTTTTTTTGCACATTCTCTCAACTTTAGTGACTAAAAGTAATACTTTTGACTGATGGAACCACCCCATTACAATTTAGGTCTCCTACACACTAGGCGGTTATTTGAATTAACTTTTCGAAAAGTTGCCTCTTAACTAGTTGCCTGTCGAGTTCGTCGTCTTCTCACGAGGCAACTTAGTTGTATCAACTCTTCTTCAGATAAGCCGAATTTATACGGGCAGCTGCTTCACAACGCTGTTAAAACTGAACCGAGTTGACTGAACTAGTTTACTTGTGTGTAGAGCGAACGCTTGGGAATGTCTCGATGAGTTGAATCAAATAAAAAGTTGATTCAACTCATCGGAGATGGAATGATAGCGGCACGTGTGCCTCATCCGACATTTTGGTTCCGAAATTGTCGACGGACAAAACTAATATTTGTATAAAAGCCTCGATACAGAAAATTGGTGCCCAAGTTTTAGATGTTTTGCCTGATTGATGTCTGATTATTTTATTCTGTAAATGAAGTAGATGTATTTAATACAAATTAAAAATATATTAGTTGTGAAAATGAGGTTCATTAAGGCAAACATTTCCCGATACATTTTAGTTGAATTTGTGAACTAAGTTATCTTTCTAGATTTACCTTAAGTGACATTTTAGTCAACTTATCATCAATTTTTGTACGATATAGCAACCAACGAATATTATGACGTATTTATAAATACAGTAAAACCTGTAAAGTGTTGACCACCCTTGTAAGTTAACCACCTGTCTAAGTTAACCGCTATTTTCCGGCACAGAATTAGATCTTATCATAGAATTCAACCTCTATAAGTTGACCATCTGTTTAAGTTGACCACTACTGTCCAACCACGGATTGAACGGAATTTTCAAATGTCCTGATAAGACGAATCTATGTGAATAAGGGGGGGGGGGATTTGATGCGCGTATTTCGCTCATTTGAATGAGACTCTGCTTCTGCAAAAGTTGACATCGGTAAAAAATAATAGATTCGTCCATTTCCGGCTGTAAAACGGATGTTTGTCTTTCCATACAATCCGTGGTCAGACAGTAAAGTAGTGAACCGCAAGTGGTCAACTTACGCAGGTTTCGCTGTACTAGAAACAAGGTTGGATCCAAGGCTGTCTTGGAACCAAAATGTCGGATAAGTCGGCCTGTCCTTGTCAAGGGCTCTAGGTTACAACACATCCTAATGAGTGATAACCGCCCGTACTGAATTTGATTCAACTGCGTTGCCTCGTGCGAAGAAGGTCTAAGATTACTAAAGCATGAAATACACCGCCAGCTCAGTCATTTCCAGCCGAGGACTGCAGTTTCGTGCTTATTAGCACTCATCAGCCCGGCATAGGAAAGTGACTGAGCCGGAGATGGAAGACCTCTTAAGGAAGCCAAGAATGCCAAACAAACTGGTAGCTAATGTAGAATTAGCGCAGACCAGACGAGTGACCGAAGCAATGGTTCGGTTCAACTCGAGGATTGAAGGCAAGGCATGGTATATTCAGTACATTACCGCCCATTAGCCAGGGCTAAAGCAGAAATACACCGCCAGCTCAGTCATTTCCAGCCGAGGACTGCAGTTTCGTGCTTATTAGCACTCATCAGCCCGGTATAGGAGTGACCGAACTGGAGGTGGAAAACCTCTTAAGGAAGCCAAGAGAGCCAAACAGTGCTAATAAGCATGAAACTGCAGTCCTCGGCTGGAATTGACTGAACTGGCGGTGTATTTCATGTACTTCTGCCTTAGCTCTGGCTAATGGGCCCGGTAACTTACTGAATATACCATGCCTTGAATTCAATCCTCGAGTTGAACCGAACCATTGCTTCGGTCACTCGTCTGGTCTGCGCTAATTCTATATTAGCTACCAGTTTGCTTGGCACTCTTGGCTTCCTTAAGAGCTTTTCCATCTCCAGTTCAGTCACTTCCTAAGCCGGGTTGATGAGTGCTAATTAGCACGAAACTGCAGTACTCGGCTGGAAATGACTGAGCTTGCGGTGTATTTCATGTATTTCTGCCTTAGCCCTGGCTAATGAGTGGTAATTTACTGAATATTACTAAAGCAGTTTACTTATAGAGCAATGTTTCAGGCTCCGGAATCCACAAAGTCATCCCTGAGGAACTTAGTCAACTATTTGTGCGCTGCAGCAGAAAATGAGCTCTTCAAAGTGAGAGCTTTCTTCAGATGGATATCCAACAACATAACGTGAGTACGACATTTTTCTTGATTTTTCAATTCAAAGCAAAATGAAATGATCTTACTCCCAAAAATCAGTTTTTTGGAACGAACTTTTATTTCAATTTGAAACTGGGCATGTTGGAGCATTTTTACTTCCTTTACAAAAAAATATTGTATTCGCGAAAAAATTTCACTCAAAAATCGGCTTTAATTTCCATTTTGCTCACCCCCGAATGAGTGTTAGGTTTATTTTTCAGCCTGATCACAAGTGGATAGATGCCTAGGAACGTACAAACACCCAAAATATCCATTTTGACGATCTCCGAGTTAATTACAACGAGTTTTCTCGTGACATCTGTATGTACGTATGTATGTGCGTACGTATGTCGCATAACTCAAGAACGGAATGTCCTAGAAAGTTGAAATTTGGTACTTAGACTCCTGGTGGGATCTAGTTGGGCACCTTCCTTTTTGGTTGCATTCGGATGCTCTAAAGGGGGTGTTTTTCCCCCTTTTTGGGGGGAAATCATTGTTAATTTCGATGTAAGCTCAAGTGGTGTTATAATTTGGCGGACACTTGGCGATATATCGCCAGTCTTTTGGTCGCCAAGTTTTGTCGCCAACTTGACGACAAATTTTGCCATTTAATAAAAAAATTTTAATTTTGTTTCAATTTGGCTACTGTTGGTGATATTTAGAGAGTAAATTATTGAATCACATTAGTACTGCCAATAATGAGAAAATGACATTAAATTGGAGTAAAAGGAAGTCATGTGATGCACACATCAGCTTGTTTACTTTTTGGTCTGTAATTAATGTAATTAAAGATGTTGGCTCACCCATTCAAGCTTATGTTATAGCTACAAATATCAGCTAAAATTTTAAATGAAATATTTATAAAAAAAAACATGTGTAAGAAAATGAGGAATGTTATTGAAGACAATCCAAGAACTGTGAAATACACCGCCAGCTCAGTCATTTGGCTGGAAATGACTGAGCTGGCGGTGTATTTCACGTATCTCTGCTTTAGCCCTGGCTAATGGGCGGTAATTTACTGAATATAATCGAAGAACTGTTGCAATATGGCCCCATGTCGACATGTCGAGCATGTTGGAACAGTACATGCGATATGTTTGAACACAAGCAGTCCTCCTCGATTACAATTTGGTGGAGTGATGTATCTGTTATTTGGTATAAAAAATATACACCCTACATTATTTTCACTTAAAATACCATACTACAGTAAACTCCCGATAATCGGCGGTCTTATTATCCGCGGGTCTTTCCACAATTTATTTTATTAATTTTTCAACGGTTATTAAATGTTTTTTTAAACTTATGATTGTGTTACTGTTCGTTTTTAGCTTTTACATGCGCATATTGTTTTACATTCAATGTTAGTATACACAAAGTAGCAATGTTTTTAGCTATAACTTAAATGTATGTTTGAGTTTTGTTAATTTTTTTAGCTATTGTATACAGTAGTATCGTCTTTTACCCATTTTTCGGATTATCCGTGGTTTTTGCTTATCCGCGGTTATCGTGCCACCCTTTTCTGCGGATAATCGGGAGTTTACTGTATTTTATAAAATGTTCTTCTTTAAATTAAACTCTTAACGTTTGATTTATATCAGTGTTTCTTTTTTTCCTTTTTAAAAGCAATTGATTTAAATCAGTGAACACCAACAGTTAATATTATTTCAGTACACCATCCCAACTACGAAACCATACTGTAGAGTAATTAGGAAAATTAGTAAATTAGTGGCAATAGAACGAGTATAGTAGGACATGTTTCTGGATGCATAAACTATTTGCCCACATGCCCCGTTTTCGAGATGTATGATTTTAAATTCAGCCAAAATTTTAAAAAAAGTCGCCAGATTTAGCGAGTGTCGGTGCGTAATGGCAGACATCTTATCACACGCTTTGCAGGTGAATGTTCCATCTTATGCATACGGTGAAAACGCCGCCGGCGAGAAAATTGCGTCTTCAAACTCTCGCCAAATCTTAAAAATGTGGAATTTTCTTAAAATTTCGGCAGAATTTAACCCCTTATATTTCGACTACGGTGGCACAAGGGGTTTTGTGTCAACAAATGCCTCAATCTTTTGTTTGCTACTTATTTCGACTTTTTCATTCTATTACTATTCGCGTGATTCCCCGATAAACAAGAAAAGGTAATGGTAGAGGGATAACAAACAGTTTCAATATGCTCCTTGTAATGTGTTTCAACATGTTCCAAACTACAACGTAGTGTATTTGTTGTTTCAGCCCTAACATAATTGTGGCAATATGAAAATGACGTGGTCTTCAATTAATATGACAACATAATTTCAGACCTGATTAATATCATGTGTCAAAAGTAAATCAATATTTTAAAGAGCATGAAAAATTTCAAATTATAAATAATTGTCTGACCGAAAAGATTAAAAATCTAGTCTTCAAAATAACGCGGATAACAACTGTACTCAAGACACACCAGATAAATATTATTTGAATTATCTGCCTATTTTAAAACAAATATCAGTTAAACTTTTTTAACATGCCACATGTACCAACATGCCCCGCTATCCCCAACACATAAATATAAATTGTTGTTAGTTTTTTTGTTTTTTTGTTTGTTTGTTTTTTTTTTTTTTTTTTGTTTTTTTTTTTGTTTTTTTTTTTTTTTTTTTTTTTTTTTTTTTTTTTTGAGAGAGAGAGAGAGAGAGAGAACTTCAAAACAAACGTTCGTCCATAACTATAATAGTACTTTGTGGAATATTTTTGATAGTAAAACATGAGATATGTTTAATATTTTGGAATTTTCAAGTATTTTTCTGCATTTGGAATATTTTTTTGAGCAATCACGATTGCTTATTGTTCTCACTTGACTGTTTTTGGTGTCCTATCATTTTATTTTCCCACCGCCTCCCTCTGCCAGCACCACCGTCGACCGGCTCCTCACGATGCTGCTCCTATAGCAAAAACCGTCTCCAGGTTTCGTCAATATCCTACTTACGCGCATACATACACGCATCTACACACGCGCACACCTACACACACATATACACACACACATGTACACACACACATATACACATACACACACATACCCACACACTCATGCCAGCACACAGACACAAACACACATGCCTACACACACATACACATTCCCCCTACACACACATACACATACCCCCTACACACAAACACACATACCCCCCCACACAAACACACACGCCTTCATACACACACACACCCGTGATTGCGAAAAACATAATTTGAATCCAAGATGACAAAATTCAAATTATTTTTTTTTTAAATTTTTTTTTCGATCATGGATTCTTAAACAACCTATCTAAAACCTTTTTATCTAGAAACCTTACAAAGATAGCACGTGACTTTCTTGTTCCACATTTAAATACAATGCTGGCCAAATTATTAGACTGAGACTGTTTTAAAAGCAAATTCTTTATTGATTACATAACTATAGACACATTAACGAACAGTGAAATAATTATCTAATATTTAGTATGCATTCCCTTGTTCTTGATGAGCATTTTAAGTCTTTTTGGAATACTTTTCACAAGGTTTACACCATTTCTTAACTTTTAAAAAAAGCAGGTAAAAAATTGTTTATACTCACTATTATATATACTCACATACACATACTCACTAATTACCTAAAACTAACTTTAAATATAACAGAACACACTAATAAAAAGAACTAGTGAACTGTTTGAAATTAATTGAGGTTATGTTCCTGGTAAGTAGATAAACAAAGAACATAACCAAAGCAGACAGTGCTGCCACCTGCAAATATTAAATAATGCTAAAATACCGTAATAATCAGTGTACAGTAGGTACTGTACTTTAACAGTAAAATAAGTAGTATTTTAGTTCAAATAGTGTACAAAAAACTCTTCATTCTAATAATTTGGCCAGCACTGTAATGCATGTTTTTTAGTATGTAAAAAACAGTTTCCGTTGAATTCCGAAATCACTTGCGATTATAAAACTTATTTGTGATACCAAAAATTACTATAATTTTACAACAGCATCAACAATTTGTTGATTAACAAATCTGAGAGTTATATTCTGAAAATTATTTTACCTTGTAATTCTTTGGGTATTTTTATGTTTTAGATACGATTGGAAGTACATGGATGTTAAACTCGGGGCTGATCAGGTTCTACAGAATGGAGAAGGCGTCTGTAAAGATTATTGCAAATTATTTGGAGAAATGTGCAAGTAAGTGTTAACAGTCGGAAAAAGTTGAATTACGTCAAGTATTATTATAAACTAGAAAGTCACCCCTCAAGGTATGACGGGTGAAAATTGTTTCTACATTTGAACGAAGGCATTGCCTGTTTGGTGATAGTTTGATGGTTGAAATTTCAACCCTAACTCCAGTGGATGAACCCTAAACTCCAGTAGGTGTCGTTCATTGTTGGCCACTTTTTCGTTTCTTCATTCCCCTGAAATGAGTCTTCCTTACTAAAGCCCTGAATCCTTCTCTTATAATAGCTTTTTCTTTTTCAACTTATAAAAAATGCAAAATGAAAGAAATCATATCGTAGTTTCTTGAGAAAACCATGATATTAATGGAGGCGGCATGTAATATGAATATGTTATCTCAACTGTATCATGGCTTCAAGAACAAGCAGCAACTGCTTCGAAATCCACACAGAAATTGTCCTGAATTTTTCAGTAAAACTTATACGTTTAATAGCCATGATTTTCTTAATTGAATAATATTTTATAGTTAAAATACTATAAAATAATATTAAAACCTCAAATGAGGTATGGGTATATTTTTTATTGAATAACCTTGCCCTCGTGTTATAATCATTACGACATTGTTCCTAAAATTAAAATCGCTAATTGTATAGCATTTCGGTAACATTATTATGGTTTAGTATTTAATTGGCTTGAAACGTTAAAGATGTTTTACGTCCACATTCAAAGTATATTGGTACATATTATGTATGTCCTTAGAAGTGGATCATTAGTTTAAGGGATCCTAAAAAAAATTAAAAAAAGACTTTTTAAAATAAAGTAATGAAAACTTTGTTATGAAATATCGTATGTGGCAAGGGGGAACAGGAAATGCTATTCCATTTCCCGGGCCCCCTCCGAGAGATTTTTCTGTATCCGCCCATGGTTCTACTACACCAACTTTCTAATAATAAAGCGCATATTTAAAACACTTCAAGTAATTTGTAACTCAGAAGGTCTATATGGGAAAAAAAAAAGAAATTACTCTTAAAAATGGTTGAAAATTTCTTCAAAACACCTTTTTACTAATATTCGGTTTAATAATAATAAAAAATATTTTACTAAGGTAAAATTCAACATTTTTGTATGTATATTATCAGTTACATAAGTTACGATTAAAAATCTGTAAATATTCGTTGATAAAAAGATACTTTTTAATGAGCGAAACTCTATTTGTCTACTGTTGAGATAGGGAGAAAGTTGCGGAACGACACAATATGGTGGACGCTGGAGCGTGTCGCCACTTAAGAGACGGATCGAGGGCTTTATTCCTTACCAGTAAAAGTGTTAAGTGACCGGATCCAGTTCAGCCTCGTCAAAATAAAGCCTTTCTCTGCATGTCAAACATTACCAAAACTTATTATCAATTGATCATATCGTGGCACGAGTTTCATTGTTGATGACGTCAAGAGCGTCGCCTGATCATTTGCTGTTGTATATATGAGGATTAGTTCGATATTATTATCAAAAACAAACTGATGAGTTAACAGAAAAGTAACCACGATACAAAAAAAAAGTGCAAATAATAATGCAACTAAAAATTCAGTGAAATGCAGCGAAAATCAGAATCATCAACTGAGTGCCTGAAAATTAATTTTATCGACCAATTTTGATTAATCTTATTCATTATTGAAACTCTCAATATTGATTGCAAATGTTCGTCTGTTAATTTGCTGCTTAATTTTTACTCGTCATGTTCACAAATGTATGTGCTACTGAACATTGTAACACTGGTGTTTGTATTTTCTTTACTAATAATACAGCAGAAAGTCTCTCTGTCCGGAGGATGTCTGGATGTCTGTAGGATATTTGTAGGATGTCTGTAGGATGTCTGTGACGCGCATAGCGCCTAAACCGTTCGGCCGATTTTCATGAAATTTGGCACAAAGTTAGTATGTAGCATGGAGGTGTGCACCTCGAAGCGATTTTTCGAAAATTCCATGTGGTTCTTTTTCTATTCCAATTTTAAGAAACAAAACTATCGTAAGATAGACAAGTAAATTACGAAATGATCATAACGTGGAACCGTAACGTGGGTACAAGCCAATTGGCGAGAAAATTCACCATACATTATTTGTAAATATACAGGCGAACCAAAAGGCCTTTTGATTTTTCTATTACGGGCGAAGCCGTGCGGGTGCCACTAGTCATTAATATTGATAAATCTAGGAGGTAAGGATTTGTTGAACTGCTAAAGTCCCAATTCTCAGAAAGTTGATTTGCACATATCAGGGGTCTGAAAGTCAACAAGTTCATACTGGATGAGCCCTAAGTTCTAGCAGATAGCGTTCGTCGTTGACCATTTTTTCGTTTCTTCATTCCCCTGAAATGACACAGTCTTACCAGTAAAACAGTTGAGTTACTGGATCCAGTTCAGCCTCGTCACAATAAAGCCTTTCCTTGCATATTTGACATCACCCAAACACATTATCAAATGATCATGCCGTGGCGCGAGTTTCATTATTGATGCCATCAGGGGCGTTATTCGACCATTGGCTATTATGTATACGAGGATTATACAATATTTCTGTGTTATGTATTGCGATATTAAAAAGTAACTCGGATCGTTAGATTTTGATAAGGGGGCAAAAAAGGAGAAAAAGAAACTGCATCACTTGCGAAAATTCGCATTTTAAAGATTTTCTCAGAAATTCTTTAAAATATGAATTTTTGTAGGTGATGCAGCTTTTTGCTTTCAAACACTGGCAGTAATTTTTGCTTCTAAGCACCGGCCTATAAAAGTTTAGTAATATATTTTCAGTACTAGCATCTTATATAATTTAAAACTAAGCGTTTGTATCTATGTATGTACCTGTATCTATGTATGTATCTATGTAGTCATCTATGTATCTATGTCCAAGTTTCTTCTCCCGACACAACAGTGAACTGACCATCGAACCAGGTATCGATGGATTCGTCATCTTCCCGTCTTCATGTTTGGCTATTTAACATAATCTTCCGATAATAATCAGCTGAGATATCCGTTAAAAACTATTAATTATGACACTTAGATTTCGACATAAAATCTCTATTTTTTGAAGGCTTTCCTCCCTTCAAATTATAATTCAGTGCTTCATCTCAAATTTCTGTAAGAATACTTTTATCTGTTGTCATTTTTTTCTCGAATATGAACAAATAAAATTCCGGTTTTTGTTTTGAGACTCTTCCTGCAATCGGGAGATTTAAAATGTTAACTTTTTAGTTATTTTTCCGCAATCTGCCGCAAAATGTTTCTGATATTTTTTTTTCGTTCAAGCCTGATTATTGAACACGTGTCACTTGATATAACTTTTATTTTCGAGGTAGACCGTACAAAGCCGGGCGACGCAGCTAGTTTAATGAGATTAGTTACATTGTATTAGTGTTACGCATATTTTAATGTTGTTCGCCTCTAACACTATTCGCCATTAACATACACGATACTTACGGCAAAGACTGAATGTTTTCCTTGCATTAGCACTCTGCTAGCAGAGAAAACATATGTACAGAGTTTAGTTACATTTGGGGAACTTCTTGTGGAAGAAGCCTTGTGAACAAAACGAGAAAAAAGCAGAAGAAGAAAGAGGAGGGGGAAGGAAAATAAACGTCAAACTGTTAACCTTGTTTCCATTCGACAGTTTACTGTGCTTCCAATTATCCGGCAACGAATTATCCGGTTTTCAGTTTGTTTAAGCGGTTTTCACATTATCTGATTATGCGATTTTTTGTAGGTTTTCCGTTGATTTAAAAGAACTTGTCAAACTTATTTGTAAGCTAATTAAAACCAATTTATTCACTACACAAACTACTAAAAAATTACATTTTTTGCAGCACGTTCTTTTTTTCATTCTTTCTTTTTTTTTTTTTTTTTTTTTTTGATATACTATTATAAACCATACACTCTTTCTGCTTTATGAATTACATGATTAAGAAATATCTTGGAATGTCTGTGTTTGTGGCAGACAAAAAAAAATGGATTACTTGCTAAAATTAATATTGTAAAGAATTTCTCTGAATTTCTTGACAATATATTAGTTTTTTGCAAATAATGCAGTTTTTTGCTTTTAAGCACCTACAGCAATTTTTGCGTTTAAGCGCAAGCAGTAATTTTTCTTTTAAACACTGGCCTGTGACCGCTTGGGGTTATATTTTTATCAGTATTATATTAGTAACAATTTAATGAAATTATTAATAATGTATTAATTTTAAGCATAATTTAATTTTATTCGTCATAAACTAACACTATTCGCCATTAACACACATAACACTACGTCGAAGATAATGTTTTCCTCGCAATAGCACTACGTTAGCAGAAAAAACATATGTACAGAGTTCATTTTCGTTTGGGAAATAATTCGCACGGAAGGAAGCTTGTGAATAAAAAGAGAAAAAAGAAGAAGAAGGAAGAGGAGAGAAAGGGAAAATAAAAGTCAAACTGGTAACTTTGTTTCTATATACTGTGTTCCCAATTATTCGGCAACCAATTATCCGGTTTGCAGTTTTTATGAGCAATATTCTCCTTATCTGATTATGCGGTTTTTCATAGGTTTTCCGCTCCTTAAGGGGTTCCGGAGCCCAAAAGTCGTCAAACTTTGCTTTTTTTTTTTTTTTAACATTTAAAAAAAAAATTGCGTTTCTTCTGCTTAGTAAGACGTTAAAATCTTGTTTCTATCTTAATTAAAACGAAATATATAATTATTTTTGTTGCATGCATTTAACTAATACTAAAACTCGCGATAACTCAAAGTCCCATGGGACCGGCTAAAACTCTCGACCTATTGGTAATTCAAGTTATGGGAAGTTTCCACAACAGTCTTAAAAGTTTAGAATCCGATGAAATCTTTGAGATAAAAAAATATTCGAGTTATAAACTTCGAACTATCGAGATTCAATTACATTTCACTTTAAAACTTTAAATGCGTTTTTCTCCATGATGCAATTTTTCCCGATTTTTGTATTCAAACTCTTATAAATCAAAAACTGATAAAGTAAAGAAATTTGGAGCATATCTTTTTCAAACAGTTAACTTTAATTTTTATTCGGGAAATTAAAAAAAAAAAATGCTGACTGCAAAAAAAAATGTGATATTTTTTTTTAAAAATAATATCCTTGAATTTTTCAAAATTTTTCTTCAAACATTTTCTATTGTTTATTGAATTAATATTTTTTAAATTGCCGAATAAAAATTAAAGATTAGATATTCGTGCATAATATTTTGAAAAACACTTGCAAATTGACCAAAATTTTTTTTAAGTTTTAGCTATTTGAACCATTTAAAAAAATAAAAAAAAAATTAGTTTTTTTTTTAAATATTTATGTTATGATTTTGCTTATTAAATAGATGGTGAATCAGTGAAAAAATTTCAATTTAAGTAATAATTTTGTTTTTCAAAATTCGTCCCGAACCCCATTAAAAAGAATTCGTCAAACTAATCGATAAACTAAGATCGCACCAAACCAATCAAATTAAACTGCAATTGAAAAAATATCAATTTTCACAATGTGTTATTATTATGATTTTAATTGTTTCTTTTTATTTTCATGTATGTATTTATTTATTTCGTAGAAGAATTTAAAACTGGCCTAATGATATGATTTATTAAAGGGTCAAGAAAAATGTTTCTAAAAAGAAAGCATTTAAGAGGCATTTCGGAAACAGCTTATTTGCAAAATAGCATTAGCAAAATGCTTCAGACTTTAAAAGGAAGTCGGAAGCTCACGCATATCACGCGATCAAACTTTTGTCACGAAGCTTTCTTGCGGCGGTCATTGATCCCATGATTTCATTTGTAAATATTAAAATTGTAAAATACATACTTTGTAAAAGTTAATTTTCATTGAATAGTTTTGTTTAGAGATACAGGCATCCCTCGTACAACAGGGTACTTGTACAACACTGTTTCGATATTACACGGTACCAAATTTGCAATTATTATAACATGGCTTCGATATTACACGGTACGAAACTTGAATTTAATACTTCATGGTTTTGATATAACACGACAGTCATGTTTTTTAAAAAAAAGTGGAATTTCATTTTTGTTAAATACATTCTGTTAATGTTTGTTCTAATAAGTTTTTATTTTGCTTTTATGGAACTTGATTTCGATATAACACGGTACACATCCCCTGATTCACATTATTTCTAAGTCTCGTATAACACGATTTCGATATAACACGAAACACGGTTTCGATACAACACGATACATATTGACATGATTTTTACTATGTACAGGTGTCCCTCGCATAACACGGTTAATTCGTTCCGTGTAGTATCGAAACCGTGTTATACGAGACTTTTTTAAAAATAAATTTTAACTTATTTTTTACAGTAATTAATTATGTACATAGTAGAAATCCATGTCAATATGTACCATGTTATATCGAAACCGTGTTTCGTGTTATATCGAAACTGTGTTATACGAGACTTAGAAATAATGTAAATCAAGGGATGTGTACCGTGTTATATCGAAACCAAGTGTCATAAAAACAAAGTAAAAACTTATTAGAGTTATCAACCATTTACAGAATGTATTAAACAAAAATGAAATTCCATCTTTTTTCAACATAACATTCGTGTTATATCTAAACCATGAAGTATTAAAGTGAAGTATAAATACTACCATGAAGTAAGTTTCGTACCGTGTAATATCGAAACCGTGTTATAATTATCGCAAATTGTGTACCCTGTAATATCGAAATCGTGTCATACGAGGCTTAGAAATAATGTAAATCAAGGCATGTGCACCGTGTTATATCGAAACCAAGTTTCATAAAAACAAAGTAAAAACTTATTAGAGTTATCAACCATTTACAGAATGTATTAAACAAAAATGAAATTCCATCTTTTTTCAACATAACATTCGTGTTATATCTAAACCATGAAGTATTAAAGTGAAGTATAAATACTACCATGAAGTAAGTTTCGTACCGTGTAATATCGAAACCGTGTTATAATTATCGCAAATTGTGTACCCTGTAATATCGAAATCGTGTCATACGAGGCTTAGAAATAATGTAAATCAAGGCATGTGCACCGTGTTATATCGAAACCAAGTTTCATAAAAACAAAGTAAAATCTTATTAGAGTTATCAAACATTAACAGAATGTATTAAACAAAAATGAGATTCCATCTTTTTTAAAGATAACATTCGTGTTATATCTAAACCATGAAGTATTAAAATGAAGTATAAATACTACCATGAAGTAAGTTTCGTACCGTGTAATATCGAAACCGTGTTATAATTATCGCAAATTGTGTACCGTGTAATATCGAAATCGTGTCATACGAGACTTAGAAATAATGTAAATCAATTGATATTTACTGTGTTATATCGAAACCAAGTTTCATAAAAACAAAGTAAAAACTTATTAGAGTTTTTAAACATTTACAGAATTTATTAAACAAAAAAAAAAAAAAAACTCTATGTTTTTTTGAAGTTAACATTCGTGTTATATCTAAACCATGAAGTATTAAAATGAAGTATAAATACTACCATGAAGTAAGTTTCGTACCGTGTAACATCGAAACCGTGTGATAATACATAATCGCAAATTTGGTACCGTGTAATATCGAAGCCGTGTTGTACAAGTACCGTGTTAGACGAGGGACGCCTGTACATGATTAATTAGCGTAAAAAATAAGTTAAAATTTATTTTTTTAAGGGGGTCCGGGACACATTTTGAAATTTTTTTTATTATGTACTTTAGAGTTTTGAAATTTTTTGAACTGATTCATCATTTATTTAATAAGCAAAATCATAACATAAATATGAAAAAAAAAATTTTTTTATTTAAATTTAATTAGTTTTTTTCAAAAAATGGGGTTGCTTTAAATTGCTATAACTCAAAATATTGTTGGTCAATTTTCAATTTCTTTTCAAAAAAGTATGCACAAATATCTAAGCTTTAATTTTTATTCGGCGATTTTAAAAATATTGATTCAATAAAAAATAAAAAATATTTGAAGAAAAATTTCGAAAAATTCGAAGATACTTTTTTTAAAAAAAAATCATAATTTTTGCAGTAAACGTTTATTTAAAATTCGCCGAATAAAAATTAAAGTAAATTGCTTGAAAAAGATATGCTCCAAGTTTCATTACTTTATCTCTATCGGTTCCTGACTTATAAGAGTTTGAATGCAAGAAATCGGGAAAAATTGCATCATGGAGAAAAACGCGTTTAAAGTTTTAAAGTTATGTACACATTCGTTAGATGCATGCAACAAAAATAACTATAACTTTCGTTCTATTTAAGGTAGAAACAAGATTCAAACGTCCTCTTAAGCAGAAAAGAACGAAGCAATTTTTCAAATTATAAAAAAAAATTGCAAAATTTGAGGATTTTTGTGTCCCGGACCCCCTTAAAGTCTCGTATAACACGGTTTAGATACTACACGGAACAAATTAACCGTGTTATACGAGGGACACCTGTATATGTTTTGGCATTGATCCAATACCATTGAAATAGGAAACTAACTGAATCTCTCTTGTCTGCTGAAGAGAAATAGAATTTAGAGAGGAAACTCTTTAGCTATGAATTCCAAAATTTGTCTTCAATTACATTTCCTTTCAAGCTTACTGGCTTGCGGGTGGTAAGGAATTGGTCTTCTACACACTGTAAAACAAAATCCTGAAATTTTACGGTAAAAGTTACTGGCATCCATATTGCCTGTAACTTTTACCATAAATTAATATTTTACTGTAAAATTTTGAACTGTAAAAAGTTTGAAATATAGTTTTTTATTACTAGGTTGTGGTCTATTTAAAATTAAGGTGGAAAAAATGTTTTCAAAGCTTCTAGCAAAAAAAAAAGCGAAGAAAAACTCGAATAAAACCAAGTCTTATTTTAATTGGTTACCTCTTGGGCAGGGACTGATTTAGAAATTTTAAGACAGTAAATCAAACATATCTTTAGAAGCCTAATTGGACAAAAGCATTAAAGGACGTGCTGTAGGGTCGCAACCAGATAATGTTTTTTGTTATCTCATATGCTGCTGCTAAGGCATAGTAACGGTAACAGTATGGAGGGAGGGGAGGAGTAAAACTGCGTAATAAAATATTAAAGAGAAAAAATACCCATTTTGATGTTGAAAATCACACATCTATAACTTTATGTAGCTCTTGATTTTAACCACAATAATAAACAAAGATATTTAAAAAATCACACACACAACGTTTTAACAGACAAAATTTGCAAGTAACTGTAGACACGTGTTTCAAGGTATTAAGAAACCCTTTTTTTTTCAATGCAATGCAGAGCATCCGAGAAAAGCTATTCTCAGCAGGCTTTCCTTGGATTACTTTTTATCTCAATGTTCACCATTCATTGCATTGAAGAAGAGGTTCCTTGAAACTTCGAAACATGTGTCTGCAGTAATCTACAACGTTCTTAAAATAACGTTGTTGCATCTCAGTTTACTTTTCTAGCGCAAAAGTAGAGGAATGTGGGACAAAGTGAAATGGGTAAATATTTAATCCGCTTTTAGCACCTCTTATGTAGTAATATCTTACTACTATTATATATGCGAAAGTTTGTCTGTATGGATGTATGGATGTTTGTTACTCTTTCACGCAAAAACTACTGAACGGATTTTGATGAAACTTTACAATAATATAGCTTATGCATCAGAATAACACATAGGGTAGTTTTCGTCCCGTTATGGGGGGCAAAACCCCCTTAGGGGGGCAATAAAACACAATTTTCGTATAAATTCTCTAATATTGGGATGAAAAAATACTTGCACATATTTACATTAAATGTCCATCGAAAGCTCTGATTTTTCTGCTGAAGATGGCACCTGTTCGAAATTTCAAAGTAGAATAAAAAACGAGTTATGAGCTTTTTAGATCCATGTTCGAAGGCTTTCCTCAACTCAATACAGTATTTAGTGTATCATCTCAACTCCCTGTCGATAGCGACTATTGTTACATTGTTGACTATCTCTGCTTTTCCTGACTGTTCAAGGCTTTTCTCAAGTCAAATCTTGAAGTAAGATTTTTGCACAAGATTAATATTGTAAAGAATTTCTCTGAATTTCTTTACAATATATTAGTTTTTTGCAAATAATGCAGTTTTTTGCTTTTAAGCACCTACAGTAATTTTTACGTTTAAGCGCAAGCAGTAATTTTTCTTTTAAGCACCGGCCTGTGATAGCTTGGTGTTATATTTTTAGCAGTAATATATTAGTAACAATTTAATGAAATTATTAATAATGTATTAGTTTTAAGCATAATTTAATTTTTTTCGCCATAAACTAACACTATTCGCCATTAACACACGTAACACTACGTCGAAGACAGAATGTTTTAATCGCAATAGCACTACGTTAGCAGAGAAAACATATGTACAGAGTTCATTTTCATTTGGGAAATAATTCGCACGGAAGGAGCCTTGTGAACAAAAAGAGAAACGAGCTGATGTGTGCATCACATGACTTCCTTTTACTCCAATTTAATGTCATTTCCCCATTATTCGCTATTTTAATGTGATTCAATATTTATTCTCTAAATATCACCAACAGTGGCCAATTTCAAACCAGATTTAAAAAAAAAACTCCGCCAAATTTGTCGCCAAGTTGGCGACAAAACTTGGCGACCAAAAGACTGGCGATATATCGCCAAGTGTCCGACAAATTATAACGCCACTTGAGTTTACATCGAAATTAACAATGATTTCCCCCCAAAAAGGTGCAAAAGACCCCCTTAGGAACATCCGAAAGCAACCAAAAGGGGAGGTGCACAACTAGACCCCACTACGAGTCTATGTACCAAATTTCAACTTCCTAGGACATACCATTTTTGAGTTATGCGAGATACATACGCACATACGCACATACGCACATACACACATACGCACATACATACAGACGTCACGAGAAAAGTCGTTGTAATTACCTCGGTGATGGTCAAAATGGATATTTCGCGTGTCTATACATTCTTAGGCACTTTTCCGCATGTGGTCGAATCGAAAAAAAAACTCAACATTCATTTGGGGGTGAGCAAAATGGAAATTAAGGGCGATTTTTGAGTGAAAATTTTTTCGCGAATACAATACTTCCTTTTTTGTAAAAGGAAGTAAAAAGAAGAAGAAGGAAGAGGAGAGAAAGGGAAAATAAAAGCCAAACTGGTAACTTTGTTTCTATACACTGGGTTACCAATTATTCGGCAACGAATTATCCGGTTTTCAGTTTGTATAAGCGGTTTTCACATTATCTGATAATGTGATTTTTTTAATAGGTTTTCCGTTCCTTTAAAAGAACTTGTCAAACTTATTTGTAAGCTAATTAAAACCAATTTATTTGCTACACAAACTACTAAAAAATTATATTTTTTGCAGCACGTTCTTTTTTTCATTCTTTCTTTCTTTTATATATATATATATATATATATACTATTATAAACCATACATTTTTTCTGCTTTATGAATTACATGATTAAGAAATATCTTGGAATGTCTGTGTTTGTGACAGACAAAAAAATAAATCACTTGCTAAGATTAATATTGTAAAGAATTTCTCTGAATTTCTTTACAATATATTAGTTTTTTGCAAATAATGCAGTTTTTTGCTTTTAAGCACCTACAGTAATTTTTGCGTTTAAGCGCAAGCAGTAATTTTTCTTTTAAGCACCAGCCTGTGATAGCTTGGTGTTATATTTTTAGCAGTAATATATTAGTAACAATTTGATAAAATTATTTATAATATATTTGTTTTAAGCATAATTAAATTTTATTCGCCATAAACTAATACTATTCGCCATTAACACACATAACACTACGTCGAAGACAGAATGTTTTCTTCGCAATAGCACTACGTTAGCAGAGAAAACATATGTACAGAGTTCGTTTAACTAAATTAGGCAAAGTTAGTTTAACTAAATTAGGCAAATCCATAAACAGCACAAAAACTTCCATTAATTTTCCTTTTTGCACAATTTCAAACAATCACCAAATTTTACAACTTATTTTGGAAACATTTCGGATGAAACTGTTTAGCGCCATTTTATGGTGACCAAAAGTATCTCAGCATCTGGCGACGATGTCTCTGTAACAAATATTAATATCATATCGTTTTACAAAGTAAGGAAAAAAGGGGGGAGCATCATCGAAGGTACCCCAAAACGACTCTCGCAAATTTGGTAAAATCGCACCAAGAGCCCACAATAATTGAAATTTCCCGAAATAACTAAAGCAAGTATAAGTGGATTACGAGCGCAGCTACTTTTTTTTAATCACTTCGTACTTCATTAGCCATACAGAGAAGGTTTTAGACTCCATGTTAAAAAGAAGTATCAACAGATTAATCTTTTTAAACATGAGAAGATTAATTTAATGTTTTGAAAGTTTGTATATGCTTAAATATAGTGCTTTCGTTTCTAAATCAATACTATTTTGTTCTTATACTTGTTGCTATTTTAGTTTTATGGGTAAGGAAGAAACTCGATTTTTAATCACGTCAAAAAGATACGTTTTAAATTCTTTCTCTTAAAACAGAAAACAAAAGCAAATAACGATTTTTTCTCATAATTATTACTGACCCAGGCAACGCCGGGTATTTTTGCTAGTTTTAACTATATATTGTAGCATATGTAGTCCATTCCAGCCAGGAAAGAATTACCGCCGAAAATTAAAGCATATGATAATACAGGAAATTTTCAAAAATTGATATTCATGCTGTATTATTTTGTTTCAAGTCACAAATTGGGATTATAAACTGATAAGGTTCTTGCTGTTAACATTCTTAATAGTAAATGAGACCTAATATTCGGTGAAGTATATGCTTAGTTAATATTAAGCAATTTTGTATTTTTAATATTTTGTACAATGGTCAAGAACATGCGGGTCAAAGTGGACGGGGCAAAGTGAAGTAGTTTATTTTGTTTAGGTACTCAATCATTTACTAAATTGCTTTGCCCCGCATAATTATTAATTAATTTCTTTACGTTCCTCCATTTACTAATTCACTTATTCATTCATTCATTCACTTATTTTCTCATCCATTCACTCTTTGACTCACTTATTTATTTTTCTTCATACAGTATTTTTTTTTTTTAATTTTTCGTTTATTGTTTCAGTATCTTTTCATTTATTTCTTAAAACTTTTATTTACTGACTAGCTGCGCCTCTCGGCTTTGCACCGTCTACGTTGAAAATAAGTTTGGTCGAGTGACGCGTGTTCAAAAATCAGGCTCGAACTGAAAAAAAAAAAGAAAGAAAAACTAATTTGAATTTTGACATCTTGAATTCAAATTATGTTTTTCGCAATCACGAGTGTGTGTATGTAGGCATGTGTGTTTGTGTGTGGGGGGTATGTGTGTTTGTGTGTAGGGGGTATGTGTATGTGTGTGTAGGCATATGTGTTTGTGTCTGTGCGCAGGCATGAGTGGGTAGTCGTGTGTATGGATGTGTGTGTGGGGGGGTGGGTATGTGTATGTGTGTAGGCATATGTGTTTGTGTCTGTGTGCAGGCATAAATGTGTGGGTAGTTGTGTGTATGTGTTTGTGTGTGTATGTGTTTGTGTGTGTATGTGTAGGTGTATGTGTGTGTAGGTGTATGTGTGTATTTGTGTGTATGTGTGTGTGCATGTGTGTAGTTGTGTATGTGTGTGTAGGACATGGATGCAACCTGGGGACGGCTTTCGCTAGAGGAGCAGCATCGTGAGGAGCCGGTCGCCGGTGATGGTGCGGAGGGTGGCGGTGGGAAAATAAAATGACAGGACATCGAAACAGTCAAATGAAAGCAATAAGCAATCGTGATTGCTCAAAAAAATTCTGTAAAACTTCCCCGACAGATTTTGGAAAAATAACCAAAAGAAAAAATTTAAATCTCTCTATTACGGGAGGAGCCCCAAATCGTTCTATGTTCTTTATTGTTCTGTGATTCGAAGCTAAATTTAATAAATATTCCTTTTACTTCCAAAAGAATATCTTACTTAACCAGTAGTACTTTTCACCCAAATTGTATTCATGTCAGTCAGTTACAAAGTTTTCTAAAATCATCCAAAATGTATTTTCAAGATTCAATTTTCGTTTACATAGTTTTGGTCAAAAAAGAGCCAAGTTCAAACCAGTGGAAAATATCTTTGTAAAATATGCATTGTATTTCGCAGGCTCCAAAATATTTTCTGTTTTGCATTGTCAATGTCAATCAGTTAGTTACGAATGGAATTGCTGCTTAAAAAAATCTGGCCGAAAGCCCTAAAAAGTGAAATGTCCCAATTTTTTTATGACAATTGTTTTCTAAAATCTAAAAGTTTCGCATAACTTTCTTGGTTTTTCGCCGAAACAGTAAACTGGAGACCTTGAAAAAGCGGCAATTACTTTCAAAAAAAAAAAAAAAAATTCTGCATTACTACTCGTATTAGAAAACCATGACTTGGAATCGGCATGACTTGTATACAATTTTATAGAGTAACTTTTTTTTCTAACAATTAGTAACTGTATGTTTTTTTGTGTGTTATAGCCTTAAAATGTATTCTTAATTTCACATCAAAGCCAAAAAAAAATAGCATAATTTCACTTTGTTACGACCAAATTTTTATCTAATTGCACTTCTGACCAACTAAACCAGGATCGAAAATTAAAGCCAAAATGTTTCTTTTTGTTTTTAACTATTTCAACACTTCTACTAAATACAAATTTTTGATAAAGGAAACAGTTCCTGTTTAAATAAACCACATTTAAAATTTATCAAGAACTTTCACAAATTCTTCTTCCGCCAGTTTTACTGCAGTTGCAGCTTCTGTATGCATCAATTGCCTTTTCAAATTGCCCACAAGATGTACTTGTTTTCTCATGACATCCAACAGTTCCATCTTTTGTTTTTCCAGCAACTTCTTTTCGTTAACAACGCCCGACATTTTTTTCTTATCATCTTCACTCACCCGTCTACTTTCAGCTTTAGACTGAGCTAGTTCTACCTTCAGCTGATCATTTTCCGACTGCAACTTAGCATAAGTCTTTTCAAGCTCTAAAATTTTAAACTTCAGCTCTCTGCGACTTTTCTTCAGTTTCTCAATTTCAGCACTACTGAGCTTCAAATCATTCACGGAAGACGCGTGTTGTCTTTTCAAAACTTCAAAATCGCCCTTCAGCTGTGAGAGCCGATGCTCGTATAAGATGTTCTTCCTCCGCATCTCCAAGCGATCAGTTTCGGCGATTTTTCTGGATCTTTCAACAGCTAGGAGCTTGTCGTACTTGTAGACACAGTCTTTTATCAGAGATCCCAGCTCGTCCTGCAAGCTTCCAACTTTAGCTCTGAGCATCACCACGAGGTCTTCGCTTTTCATGCTGCGGGCAATATTCTCGATTTCATGTTTTGATACTGACGTTTTGCTGTGTCTACCTTTCTCTTCCAAACAGAATAGCTTCTTCATCAGTTCTTCCTTGCAGCATCCTTTGTCGAACGAGTCTTCTGGTGGCTTGCCCATTGACGAATTACCCTCGATGACCTCAATATCCTGTTCAGCACTTTTGCTACTCAATTGCAAATCTTCAATTTGACCTTTACCATCTGAGCAACTTATCTGCTGTGGATCTGCTTCAGCACTTTTGCTACTCAATTGCAAATCTTCGATTTGGCCTTTACCACCGGAAGAACTCATCTGCTGTTGATCTGCTTTGGTTGTGATCAAAGGACTTTTTATGTCATCCACATTACAATTGTCCATGGAAGCATCAAAGATTCCTTCTACCTCATCCCCATCATTGCTTTTACCTTCCGCAACAGTCACTAAACCACTTATCTGCTGCTGATCTGCTTTGTTTGTGATTAAAAAACTTCTTATGTCTTCTTCATTGCAATTGTCCATGGGAGCATCGAAGATTTCTTCTGCCTCATCCCCATCATTGCTTTTACCTTTCGCAGCAGTCACTAAACCACTTATCTGTTGCTGATCTGCTTTGTTTGTGATTAAAAAACTTCTTATGTCTTCTACATTGCAATTGTCCATGGGAGCATCGAAGATTTCTTCTGCCTCATCCTCATCACTGTTTTTACCTTTCGAAACAGACACTAAACTACTTATCTGCTGTTGATCTGCTTTGGTTGTGATCAAAGGATTTCTTATGCCATCCACATTGCAATTGTCCATGGGAGCATCGACAATTTCTTCTGCATTATCCCCATCTTTGCTTTTACCTTTCGAAACAGACACTAAACCACTTATCTGCAGTTGATCTGTTTCGGTTGTGATCAACGGGCTTTCTATGTCATCCACACTGCAATTGTCCATGGGAATATCAGCAATTTCTTCTGCATTAACCCCATCGCTGCTTTTATTTTTCGAAACAGACTCACTATCTGAAACAGTACATGAAGATTTCTTACTGGTTACATCTTCGCTATCCGATGTCTCTTCGATCTTAGTATTTTGCTCAAACCATTCTTCATCTTTGGAATTTAAATCTGATAAAGTGCCAGAGGATAGCGAAAAAGAACTTTTTTCACTGGAATTATTGTAGCTATTGTCATTCTCAGAGTTCTCTTCTGGACAATCAGCGTTTGAACTACCCATACTTGTGCTTCGGTTTTCATCAACAACCGCTTGATCTTCACCAGTTTCGCTTACTTCATGGAAAGATGCAGCAAGATTCTTGATGAACGTGCTAGCAAAATTGCGTTTGCAATCTTGGACAATATCTCCGATTGAACGAGACGGTGTTTTCTGATCTCTCAAGCTTTTGTCAACATCTAATTTCTGATTCAGCTCCTTGCTGTCTGATGAAGATTCAACCTCCTCATAGTCATTTTCTAACGCACCTTCAGACTGATTTTTCTGGTCCTTAGTACTTGGCGAAGAATCTTCATTTAATTCGGCCTCACAATACATTTTCCAAAACCTCACTAAAATTACTGAAAATTTTTCTTCAAATCTTGGGAGTTCTTTTTCGAAAAGGATCCTTTCAGATGCATTAATTATCGTCTACGTTTCCAAACTCTGTACTTGAACTTGAAATTGTTCGAATTTCTCTGCACAAAAACAAATTAAATTAAAATTTACACAAAAAGGAACTATTGTGCTTGTAAATATTAACGCGGTAATGGATTATTTTAATTTTTCACGAAATAGAAACATTATAGGGGAGGTATACATTCCATATTTTGATTTTTCCAATTTTTGTTACTAATGTTACGAACTGAAATAAAATTTCACGTAATACTATATTTATTTTTCTACCAAGATACCTTGTTTCTAAACCTTTTTTTACTTCGTTTTTTTACTTCGTTTTTTTTTTATTTTTTTCATGTAAAACATCTTCGCAATTTTTTTCGAAATGTATCAACTTGACTCAACGTTGATCAAGTTGATACAAAAAAGGATTGAACTCTTATGCTGACGCAATAAGTAACGAAATGAATTTTGTAAGAGTTGCAATCTCAGAAGAGTCAATAAATCTTTAAAGTATCAATCCGAGTCAGATGATAAACGTAAATCTGATTTTTACAGTTGATCATATATATTTAAAAACTGAACGTATGTGTCTATGTATGTATGTATGTATCTATTTCCAAGTTACTCCTCCAGAAAACCAGTGAACTGACCATTGAACCTGGTATCGATAGATTCGTAATTTTTCTGCCTTTACATTCGGCTGTTTGACATAATCCTCCGATAATAATTAGTGGAGATATGAAGTAAAAACTATTAATTAGAATCCTTAGATTTTGACATAAAATCCCTATTTTTCGAAGGCTTTCTTTCCTCCATTTAAATTTTTATTCAGTGCTTCATCTCAACTTTCCGCAACAATGCTTTTCTTAAAATTTATAGGGAGTGCGCTGACCTACAGTGTCGAAAGCTGCCAGGAACCGCGCCGCGCAGTTCAGACGCGTGGCGCTATTGTGGGACTGTTGTGGTCAGTGAACTGATCTTTAAATGCATTTTTTTTCGATATTTAGGCACATAATTTGATTTTGTAGAATTTTTCTACTAGGCTTTGTTTGCTTTATTTCTTCAACGCTTGTTTTTGTTCTTACAGTTGAAGATAATTAAATATGTAAGTGAAATAATATGATTTGTCGTATTATTCAATTGTGACTGTTCTTTATAACGTTTTTATTATAGCATAATTTATTAGGAGAATCACTTTGAATTGCAGGGGAAAAAACCGCTTCACTCGCTAAGGGGCAGGGTTACGGTAGCGTGGTTGCTTGGCGCGTCAAGCAATGAACTATACAGTTGAAGGATTATTTTGAGCTTTAAAGCTACTGTTAATCCTTTGGCGAATAGTTTTAAATTCCAAGGAGACTTAAACCGGTTTTTTGAAAAGGTGTGTACGCATTTTAGTTGAAGGAAAATGATCATTTCACATCAGTTGTGGGGGGGGGGGGCGTTGATTTTTTTTTTAATTCAATGGACTTTCTTTAAATTCTAAGCATGGGCGTCGTCGTGCGGGTACTACTAGTATGATATAATCACTTGAACACCCTAAACTTCAGTTGAAAGAAAACTATTTAAATTTTAACCTTGTACGCAGAAAACGTTATTATGACGGATCTCACTCCAGTAGCTATATAGATCAGTGTCTCGCTCATACAATCAATGTGTCTTGTTTTAATCGCTTATTTTGTCTTGAAATTAAACACCAAGTTTTAACCGTCGGCCACATTGCTTTTGGCAACAATTGTGAAGCAAATACGCGTTTTGTTTTGATTAGTTTGGCGAAAGTTTTGGAAACGTGCCAAGTAGTCCAAGTTAGAATAATTCGGTACTTTTTCGTTAACGGTACGTCAAGGGATATTTCGATAACTGGGAATCTGGCGCGGTCGTCTAATTTTTGGCGTAAATAATTTTATTTTGGTAACCCTGCTGATTTATAGTAACCCTATGTGAATAGATGTTTCCGATCTCTTTGTTTTGATTTTCAAAGAAAAATACCTTTCGCGCAGGCGCTGGAGCCAAAAATTGATGCCAATGAAGAAAGATCGACGGATTCCAAATTATCGAAACATCCCCGTACGTCACTAGGCGTGTTTCTAGGTACTTACGTATTAGTGCCACCGCAGCAGAAGTTGCAATAATGTGCCAATAAAGAGCAATAATTTGGCGCATTTGATGTTCGCACGCACACGCACTTATCCTTTGGATTCCTTGTTGCCTTGTTTTGGCAACAAAAAAAATCACCAAATATTATAAAAACCGCCAAATCTGTAACAAAAGTGCCGTTTATACGTAAGTAACTGTTTCTTATTTTGGGAAGATTTCGATAATTGGGAATTTGTCAATCTCTCTTCATTGGCGTCAATTTTTGGCTCCAGCTCCTGCGCGAGAGGTATTTTTCTTTGAAAAGCTACACAAAGATACAGGATACATTTATTGACATAAGGTTACTTTAAATCAGCAGGGTTACCAAAATAAAAGTATTTACTCCGAAAATGAGTCGACCACGCCAGATTCCCAATCATTGAAATATCCCGCTTATTTTTGGCGTTTTTAGGGGATATTTCGATGATTGGGAATCTGGCGATCTTTCTTATTGGCGTAAATTTTTTGTTCCATCGCCTGCGCGAGATGTATTTTTCTTTGCAAATCAAAACAAAGAGATAGGAAGCATCTATTCACGTAGGGTTACTATAAATCAGCAGGGTTACCAAAATAGAATTATTTACGCCAAAAATGAGACGACAGCGCCAGATTCCCAATTATCGAAATATCCCCCGATTTTAATTATTGATCGCTATTCCAAATCAAAAATTTCGCAGTCAACAACTTCAATTTCTAAATTCTGAGTAATATTTTATATTCAATAAATCAGCAGGTTTACCAAAATAAAATTATTTACACCAAAAAAATGAGACGACAGAGCCAGATTCCCAATTATCGAAATATCCCCAATTCTAGACTTGCCATATACTTGTAGACATCGCCAATCGATGTAAACAATGTTTCTATTGCCGCCAAGTTTGGTGATTTTTCGTTAATTGGGAATCTGGCGCGGTAGTCTCATTTTTGGCGTAAATACTTTTATTTTGGTAACCCTGCTGATTTATAGTAACCCTATGTGAATAGATGTTTCCGATCTCTTTATTTTGATTTGCAAAGAAAAATACTTCTCGCGCAGGCGCTGGAGCCAAAAATTGACGCCAATGAAGAAAGATCGCCAGATTCCCATTTATCGAAATATCCAAGGTTGAAAGTAAACGAGTCGCCAAACCAAGTGAAGTATCTTTAAGAGAAAAGTACCAAATCGCGTCACTATTTTATTGACGTTTTAAAAGATAAGGTATAACTTTGATATACACCCCCAAAAATTACGCGCCAAATCTGGCATTTCCTACGGACTTTTTAGGGTTGCTGTTTCTTATTTTGGTGTTGCCAGTTTAGGTTTTTTCAGCTTTTAGCTTTTTGCTGTTGCCAAATTTAGTATTTTCTTGTATTTTGTACCTTTTTTTGAGTTTTTTTTTAAAGTTTTGCGGCAACAATTTTTGTGGCAACAAAGTTTTGTGTCAACAAAAACAAAAAAAGTCGCCAAATTTCCGATTTGGGGGGGGTATATCAAAGTAGTTCCCAAGATAATTCACTTTGGGGGCTTTTAAAATTATAATGTCTTTATTAGCAACATATTTTGCTTAAAAATTTGTAGATAAATTCCCTTCATTTCGCATTTTAACTACAATAAACATTTGAATAACGTAACATTAACTGGAATGTACATTTAAATAACAGGTTGAGCAATAAAAAGAAATTAAACACATACCTATATTTGAAAAGGGAAGAATCACCGACTGTTTACCAAGAAATGTTTTTAAAGAAACTAACTGCAGTTCAACTCAACATTTTTTCTACTTTTCAAGGCTTTGATTCAGCAGTGTTCTTTTATGGATGCTGTGTTTGTTAAGTTCTCTCATGCTATTTCACATTATACTAAACAATTCGCAACTCCAATAAACTATAAAGGGCGCTGCAGACACTGTCTTATGGCGGATGAAAAAGGTAAAAAAGAAATTCGTATTTATATTTGGAGATCGTTAAATTATGTTTCCAAAAGAAAGTAGAGAAAAATTAATTTGAATTTTGACATCTTAAATTCAAATAATGTTTTTCGCACTCACGAGTTTGTGTATGTAGGCGTGTGTGTTTGTGTATGGGGGGTATGTGTGTGTAGGCATGTGTGTTTGTGTCTGTGTGCAGGCATACGTGTGTGAGTAGTTGTGTGTATGAATGTGTGTATGTGGGGGGGAGGGTTTATGTGTATGTGTGTGTAGGCATATGTGTTTGTGTCTGTGTGCAGGCATGAATGTGTGGGTAGTTGTTTGTATGTGTGTGTGCATGTGTAGGTGTCTGTATGTAATTGTGTGTATGTGTTTGTGTATGTGTGTGTATGTGTTTGTGTGTATGTATGCGTGTTTGTGTGTGTATGTATTTGTGTGTGTGTGCATGTGTAGGTGTCTGTATGTAATTGTGTATGTATGTGTTTGTGTATGTGTGTGTAGGTGTATGTGTGTGTATGTATGCGTGTGTTGTGTGTGTATGTATGCGTGTGTGTGTATGTATGCGTGTGTGCGTGTGTGTAGTTGTGTATGTATGCGCGTGTGTGTAGGACATGGATGCAACCTGGAGAAGGCTTTCGCTATATTAGCAGCATCGTGAGGAGCCGGATGACGGTGATGGTGTGGAGGGTGGCGGTGTCAAAATGAAATCAAAGGACATCAAAACAGACTCAAACAGTCAGAGAACAATAAGTAATCGTGATTGCTCAACGAACGCATGCCGTAACTTTTAACTTGCTTTGACGCTTTGTGAATGACAGTAATTTTTTATCGTGTTTGTGGGAAGCTTTCTTTTCTATTCTTCTGAAATTACATTACACCATAAACTGTCTGAAGCCTGTCATTTACCCCAAAGAAAACACGTGGAATGGAATGTTTTACCCTTTTCGGTAGCATTGTTACCACCGCAAAGTAGCGTATTTGAGCTCTGGAGCAACAAATAGGATCTTTTCCGAAATTGTAAAAGTACTTTTTTTTCTGAAAGAGCATGCTTTAAAACGTAGGATTTGATCATTTTTTAAAATAATTTAGCAAAGTTTAATACTTTTAAAAATTATTTTAATCGGTTCAATTTCCATTTTTACGCTTCTGCACATGACATCACAAGTGATGAAATACCAATCACAGAGCAAAATATTCAATTGGCATCTTCACTCTCATGTACTGGCAACGATATGGTTGATAGTAAGCGTAGAGCGCAATATTTAATTCGCTTCTGAATTATCATAAGCTGGAAACGCGGTAGACAGCAAACGTCAGCGTTCAGCGCGCCGTTGGACTACGAGCCAAAGAACATCATTTGTGACGTCATAAAGACCATGCCTTGTTTAAAAAATCGGACATTTTAAAAAATTAATGATTGGGACGTCATAAAGGCCATGCATTGCTTGAAAAATCCGACAATTTTAAAAAATTATTAAACATTAAACTTTTTAAAATAAAAGATTTTCCTCGCTCCGTGTTATTATTATTATTATTATTTATTATTTTTTTTTTTTTTGAGCAATCACGATTGCTTATTGCTTTCATTTGACTGTTTTGATGTGCTATCATTTTATTTTCTCGCCAACACCCTCTGCAGCATCACCGTCGACCGGCTCCTCACAATGCTCCTATAGCGAAAACCGTCTCCAGGTTGCATCCATGTCCTACACACAAGCGCATACATACGCAGCTACACACACACACACGCGCGCACACACACACACACACACCACCATACACTCAAACACATACCCCCCCCCCATACAGACACCTACACATACACACACATCTACACACAACTACCCACACACTCATCACACTCAATGCCGACACACAACTACTCACACATTCATCACACCCATGTCTGCACGAAGGCACAAACTCATATTCCTACACACACATACATTCCCCACTGAAATAATACTGTCATTTACTAAGCTTAAAATTTGGTCATAAGTTAAGGCATATGTTTGTTTTTCTTCTTTCAGCTAACATTAGCCAGCTATTCCAGCGCCTCCTATAGTCTACTAGTGGAACTGCAAATTATAGCATCTCTTAAAACTTGAATTTTTGTGCTGACTTATCAAAAATAACCTCCTAAATTTAAAACTCCAGTTCGTTTTCCGAACAAGATATTATTTCATTTATTACTAAGTACTAGCAGTACCCGCATGGCCTGCCTTTGGTAGAAAATTAAAAGACCACTTGGTTCACAAACCCATTAGATAATTTAAAATATAAAGCCTAGTTATGCCATTGAAAGATTGCAGTTTCTTCCTTGTTTTGTGCTCATCAGTCTGGAATAGACAATAACCGAGCTAGAGACAGATGCCATCTCATTGAAGCTGAGAGCGCCAACAAATATTTTATTGTCTATTAAAAGGTCTTTTGGTTCGCCTGTATATTTACAAAAAATGTATGGCGGATTTCACGCCAATTGGTTTGCCCATGTCACAGTTCCACGTTATGATAACTTAGTAATTTACTCGTCCCTCTTATGATAATTTTGCTCTGGAAAATGTTCTTAAAATTGGAATAGAAAAAGAACAAAATCGAATTTTCTAAAAATTGCTTCGAGGTGCACACCCCCATGCTACAAACTAACTTTGTGCTAAATGTTATGAAAATTGGCCGAACGGTCTAGATGCTATGCGCGTCACAGAGGTCCAGACATCCAGACAGAGCGACTTTCAGCTTTATTATTAGAAATAATAATAATAATTACTAGGGATGCCTGCACGGCTTTGCCCGTAGTAGAAAATTAAAAGGTCATTTGGTTCGCCTGCATATTTACAAATATTAGATGATGAATTTCTCGCCAATTTCCTACCTCGCCCATGTTACGGTTCCACGTTATGGTAGTTACGTAATTTATTCGTCCACGTTGTGATAATTTTGTCGGTAAAATGTTCTTAAAATTGGAGTATAAAAGGAACAAAATCGATTTTTGGAAAAATCGCTTCGATGTGTACACCCCCATGTTACAAACAAACTTTGTGCCAAATTTCATGAAAATCAGCCGAACTTTCTAAGCGCTATGCACGTCACAGAGATCCAGACATCCAGACTTTCAGCTTCATTATTAGTAACTAGTGTGGTACCCGCACGACTATGCCCGTAGTAGAAAATGAAAAGGTCTTTTGGTTCACCTGAGTATTTACAAATAATATATGGTGAATTTTCTCGCCAATTGGCTTGCGCCCATGTTACGGTTCCACGTTATGATAGTTTCGTTATTTACTCGTCCATCTTATGATATTTTTGGTCTTAAAATTGGAATAGAAAAAGAACTACATCGAATTTTCAAAAAATCGCTTCGAGGTGCACACCCCCATGCTACAAACTAACTTTGTGCCAAATTTCATGAAAATCGGCCGAACGGTCTAGGCGCTATGCGCGCGTCTCAGAGATCCTGACAGACAGAGGGACATTCAACTTTATTAATAGTAAATATAAAGAAGATAAAGATATACATAAAGAAGAATATATGCGATCTCATTAAAACTTGTTTCCTCCATCCCTGTGCCGTAAAATTATTGTTCATCAGTCACATAATTATCATTCAAATTTCCTGAATCAATGTTTTGTCCAATAAGACATTTTGGAACTGTTATTATTCTTATTTACCGTAATGATTTCATTCTACTCAGCATGGTAGACCCATTCTTATACTTTGCGTAAAACTTCAAAGTTTTAAGAGAAGAAAAAAACACTTTTCTTACGCAGTGTGGAATTCTCATATATATAATAGCGAATGATCGAGAAACGCTACTGACGTCATCAACAGTGAAACTCGCGCCACGGCATGATCATTTGATAATATTTTTTGTTAATGTTTGACATGCAGAGAAATGGTTTATTTTGACAAGGTTCAACTGGATCCGGTCACTTAACTGGTTTACTGGTAAGACTGTCTTTTCAGGGGAATGAAGAAACGAAAAAGTGGTCAACAATGAACGCTACCTACTGGAGTTCAGGGTTCATCCACTACAGTTAGGGTTAAAATGGTTCAAAATATCACCAAATAGGCAATGGCTTCGTTCAAATGTAGAAGCAATTTTCACCCGTCATATCTTGACGGGCGATTTTATAGTCCTCATATAAATAACAGCCGATGATCCAGTAACCCGCATGTTTCTTAATAATTCTAACTACATAAATAATCCATGTGTAGACGAGAGCGTGGTATGTTAGTACACGAGGCATCCTCATATATATAATAGCCAATGATCGAGTTACGCTCCTGACGTCATCAACAATGAAACTCGCGCCACGGCATGAAAATTTGATAATATGTTTTGGTAATGTTTAACAAGCAGGGAAAGGCTTCATTGTGACAAGGCTGAACTCGATCCGGTCACTTAACTGTTTTAGTGTTAAGACTGTCATTTCAGGGGAATGAAGAAGCGAAAATGTGGTCAACAATAAACGGTACCTACTGGAGTTCAGGGTTGATCCACTGGAGTTAGTGTTAAAATTTCAACTACCAAAATATCACCAAACAGGCAATGGCTTCGTTCTAATTTAGAAGCAATTTTCATCCGTCATACCATCACGGGCGATTTTCTAAGCATTTAGTAATCTAAAACTATCCCCATGAGGCAGACAGCAAGAGAGAAAACCATAGACTAATAATAAGAGTAGACCGAGCTTTTTCATTCTTGCTGATGAAGAAAATTGGTTCATAGATGTATCATGTGACTAGTGGAAGGGCTTGGCGAAGACTTTGGCAGCATGGTTGCTAGATGGCAGCATTATCTACAGTTTGGCACTCGACATGTATTTTAAGACAATGTGTTTTCATTAAAAAAAACTTCCAGGTGCAGAGATTGAACTGTTTTTCTTTTAGTTATGCATTATTTTGACATTAGTAATAGTTTTTGATCAGTTTTCGGTAACTTTTATTTCATTTGGAGCTGTCAGCGTTGGCGTGATCGAAATGGCGTAAACGTTTTGCGTTAACGCAAAAATGTACTAATCGGTATCTTAAATTGAAACTGTAGGTAAAAATCTTACCGTTTGCTGATTCTTCTTGGTCGCTTGTATCTTTTATTGCTTAGAGAGTTATTGAAATTGACTAAAGAAAATGCACAATACTATCTAAACGAAAAACTCACTATATTAACAAAATATTTACAACTTAGAATAACAAATTTACAAATCGAACTCCATAAAAGATCATTCTTCCGTGTTCCATCAATTCTATTTATTTTATTTCTCGCTGGCGTTGATCGTCTGCTACGATTAACGCCCGCTATTGCTAGGATATCCACCAGTCACATGGTTTGGTTTATGAGTAGCAAAAGGGTTGCCATAGCTCGGTCTACTCTTATTATTAGTCTATGGAGAAAACATCTTAAAAACGGTACCAATATCTTTTATTTTACAGGCTGGCTAACATCCGGGTTAAACGAGTACATGGTTTTGCAAAAGGCTTCGACTACCGGCCCGGACATCAGTTCCACCCAGGAGAAGATATCACGCATGCGTGGAATGCTGTCTTCATATTCGGATCGTGGAGGCTAATCGACATCACTTGGGGAACAGGTAAAGTTCATTTTTCTTTTGGAGCGTTAAGAGGATTGTTTAAAGTAGAACCCCTATAACTGGAGAGGCCGACGCATCCGCCATTTTGGAGCAAGCGTACAACACGGAAAGCTACCTTTATTGGCAATTATTCGCCAAACAGGTAACAAGAGAGTCAGAGAGCGAAGGTGAACATTGGCGAAATTTTGGAAACAATTGGCGTCCTTTCCAGACTGCCAGTCACTTCGCGGGCCATTAATTATCCATTTCTTTTTTCTTTCTGCATCTGCAGGAAATTTGAAGAGCTGAAATCCTTTTCTGGAGCTGTTTGCACAATTAACAGCCGAACAACCACCCATTTGACTGAATTTAACACATGCTAAAGAAATGTAAACATCGGCAGCGATGCTATTGCTACGAAGCACTGGATCAAGTTTGTTCCAAAATGGTGGATGCGTCGGCTCATCCACTATAGGGGCCTTAGTTTAAAGATCTCACCCCAACCAAATCCCGACGTCACTATTTTTGACGTCGGGGGGGGGGGGGGGGCGAAAACGCAAAAAATCGCTTAGAAATATTTCTAAACTTCTCTCGCTTGTTTGTTTACACAGGCATATTATTATGGAGTGAGTTTTTTCGATTTGTTTGGGCTCAGGATCCAAAGTTCGCGGGTTTACACAGCTAATTCCTTTTCAGGGTCTTTCTACAGACCATTGATGACTAATTAATGTTAATTTCTGAGAGGACATAAGAGGACATTTTTTTGTAGAGTGTTTTGAAAAAAATAACTTTGAATTCCGAAGTTTTTGGTGCTGATCAAAACCGATTTTCGGTTTGAGAATTCGATGACTCATTTTTTTCTTCCTATTACTATCGTTGGGCACGGGAAAAATTAAATGTACCCGCCTTTAATAAGAAAAAAAAAGAAAAATTAATTTGAATTTTGTCATCTTGAATTCAAATTATGTTTTTCGCAATCACGAGTGTGTGTGTATATGTATGCGTGTGTTTGTGTGTGTGGGGGGTATGTGTGTGTGTGTAGGCATGTGTGTTTGTGTCTGTGTGCAGGCATGAATGTGTGGGTAGTTGTGTGTAGGTGTGGGGGGTATGTGTATGTGTGTGTAGGCATATGTGTTTGTGTCTGTGTGCAGGCATGAGTGTGTGGGTAGTTGTGTGTATGTGAGTGTGAAGGTGTGTGTGTGTTTGTGTGTGTATGTGTTTGTGTATGTGTGCAGGCATGAGTGTGTAAGTAGTTGTGTGTATGTGAGTGTGAAGGTGTGTGTGTGTGTTTGTGTGTGTATGTGTTTGTGTATGTGTGTAGGTGTATATATGTATATGTGTGTAGGTGCGTGTATGTATGCGTGTACGTGTAGGATATTGACGAAACCTGGAGACGGTTTTCGCTAGAGGTGCAGCATCGTGAGGAGCCGGTCGACGGTGATGCTGCGGAGGGTTATGGTGGGAAAATAAAATCAAAGGAACGCCAAAAACAGTCAAATGAAAGCAATAAGCAATCGTGATTGCTCAAAAAAAATTATAGAGTGCATAAAAGCAATTTTTGTAAATTCCCGCACTTGTGGTTCTTCAACTTTCTAAAGGCTCCCTTCAGCTTTCTAGTAGACGAAGGGCTCTAAAATTTCAGTTCTGATTGCCTAAGAGGTAGGCCTGTGCAAAGAGTTCCTATATTAATCCTCAATTGGTTTAATATAGGAAAAAGAAAACATTTATAAGCGCTTTTTGGCGTTTTCGCCCCACTGTGAGTCAGCAAGATATGTTACTGGCAGAGACTAGGCAGATTAATTACCTGTTATTTTCTGGAAAGTTCCTGAATTTTGCGATATTTTGCTGGCAGAAAATAGGCACATTTAATGCCTATTATTTTCAGGAACGTTCCAGAATTTCACGAGATATGTTACTGACTGAAATTAGGCACATTAAATGCCTGTTATTTTAAGGAATGTTCCTGAATTTCACGAGATATGTTGCTGGCAGTAATTACGCACATTTAATGCCTATTATTTTCAGGAACGTTCCTGAATTTTGCCAGGTATGTTACTGGCAGTAATTAGGCACATTAAATGCCTGTTATTTTCAGGAACGTTCCTGAATTTCACGAGATATGTTGCTGGCAGTAATTACGCACATTTAATGCCTATTATTTTCAGGAACGTTCCTGAATTTCACGAGATATGTTACTGAGAGAAATTAGGCACATTAAATGCCTGTTATTTTAAGGAACGTCCTGAATTTCACGAGATATGTTACTGGCAGAATTTAGGCACATTAAATTCCTATTATTTTCAGAAACGTTCCTGAATTTTGCCAGATATATTACTGGCAGTAATTAGACACATTAAATGCCTGTTATTCTCAGGAACGTTCCTGAATTTCACGAGATATGATACTGACAGAATTTAAGCACATCAAATTCCTATTATTTTCAGAAACGTTCCTAAATTTTTGCCAGATATGTTACTGGCAGTAATTAGGCACATTAAATGCCTATTATTTTCAGAATCGTTCCTGAATTTTTTCAGATATTTTACTGCAGAAATCAGGCACATTAAAAGCCTATTATTTTCAGGAACGTTCCTAAATTTTGCCAGATATGTTACTGGCAGTAATTAGGCACATTAAATGCCTATTATTTTCATAATCGTTCCTGATTTTTTCAGATATTTTACTGCAGAAATCAGGCACATTTAAAGCCTATTATTTTCAGAAACGTTCCTAATTTTTGCCAGATATATTACTGGCAGTAATTATGCACATTAAATGCCTATTATTTTCAGAATCGTTCTTGAGTTTTTTCAGATATTTTACTTAAGAAATCATGCACATTAAAAGCCTATTATTTTCAGAAACGTTCCTAAATTTTGCCAGATATGTTACTGGCAGTAATTAGGCACATTAAATGCCTATTATTTTCAAAATCGTTCTTGATTTTTTTCAGATATTTTACTGCAGAGGTTAGGCACATTAAAAGCCTATTATTTTCGGGAATGCTTCTAAATTTCCATAGAGTGTATCGTAGATTTTGTCAGCGCTGTTTGAGTTTAATAAATCTACAGGGTGTCATGCAATAGACTGACTGTTTTAAAAAATTTATATCGGAAAAACCGTTAATGATAACAAACGAATTCTTGCAGACAATTAATGTGATGGGCCGTAAATTTTTTCCCCACTAGTTCAAAGTTTTAGTTCAAAATTTTTTCGACAGGTGGCGTTTCAGATAGTGAGCCCGCAAGTCAAAAAGGAAGAATTGAAATTCACCGATTTTTTCACCGACTGCGGCTTGTAATTGCAGCCAACGATAGACATTTTGAAAATATTGTTATGTAATTTTGTTCATTTAAACATTTTTCGAAAAAGTATGATGTAATTTATTATCTTTCTTTGATTTACGGGCTTACAATCTGCAGCGCCATCTATTGTAAAATATTTGAATTAAGATTTGCAACTCTGGGAGGAAAAACTTACAGATCGCCACACAAATTTTCTGCAGGATTTTTAGAGCAATCACGATTGCTTATTGTTCTCACTTGACTGTTTTTGGTGTTACGCTGATTTTATTTTCCCACCGCCTCCCTCTGCAGCACCACCGTCGACCGGCCTCACGATGCTGCTTCTCTGGCGAAAACAGTCTCCTGGTTGCGTCCATATCCAACACGCATACATACACACACGCATGCCTACACACTCACGCACACATACACACATACGCACACACACACATACACACAAACCTACACACTCATGCATGCACACAGACACAAACACACGCCTACACACACACACACACGCCTGCACACAGACACAAACACACATACTTACACACACACACACACACTCATGCATGCACACAGACACAAACACACGCCTACACACACACATGCCTGCACACAGACACAAACACATATACTTACACACACACTCACACACACACATACCCACACACATAAACATATATACACACACATATACCCACATACACACACATGCCTGCACACACGCAAAAAAAAACACGTGATTGCGAAAAACGTAATTTGAATTCAAGATGTCATAATTCAAATTATTTTTTTTCTTCATTTTCTCCAGTGTCTTTTTTTCCCCAATCACGATCATAAGTTCATTTTGAGGAGAATAAATGCAGCCTTGCTTTCTTTTTCTTTTTTTTGAGCAATCACGATTGCTTATTGCTTTCATTTGACCGTCCTTGGCGTTTGATTCCTTTTTCAGCTTGGACCAGGCACACCAGCACCACCGCCCACTGTCCGGCCTCTGAAGGCGCGGCTCCGAGCACTGCTTGCTGAAATCCGTTTCTCCTTTTCGATGGCGTCCATGTCCTACACACACGCACGCTCATAGAAACACACACACACACATACACACACACACGCTCATACACACAAGCATTTACACACATACACACACGAATACGTGCATACACACAGGTCTACGCACACACACAAGCTTACACATGCACGCACGCGCGCCTACACATACACACACGCTTGCACACACACACACATACACAACTATACACACGTAACTGCTCAAGAGGAGGGGTAGGCTAGGGGGTACAGGAGCTGTTTCTAGAAACTATAGCCCTCAATGAGTATGCCCTGTCGCAACTCGTGATTGCGAAAAACATAATTTTAATTCAAAATTTCAGAATTCAAGTTAATTTTTTTTTAAATCATTAACCGTTTCTCTCTTATAAATTTTTAAAAACAGTCAGCCTATTTCAGGACACCCTGTATTTCCTTCTTAGATTTGGATCACTGTGCCGTAACTTAGAAACATTTCTTTAGTTTTGTCCTACGAATAAACAAATACACTAAAACTTTCAAAATACAAGTGTGGCAGTTTAAAATAAAGAAATTATGGCTCAAAGCTACTCTAAATGACTAAGTGGAAGGCTAAAACCATATAAATCTAAAATTCAGAGATTCTGGTCACGAAAAGAATAAAAAACAGAACCAATCGATCTCAGAACCACTCCACCTTGAACGTGAAAAATATATTTTCATTGCCAACCATTGCGATTAATTCATTTGGAGTGCACCCATCGCAACACTTTCGTTGTCACTGTAACAAACGGGATATAACCAGGGTGACTAATGACAGAGACACTGTTCTCGCTTTGGTTGTCACAGATAGGGCCCCTACAGTGGAGGAGCCGACGCATCCGCCATTTTGGAGCAAACTTGATCCAGTGCTTCGCAGTGACAGCATAGCTGCTGATACAGTCGGACCTCCATATATCGAAGTAGCAAATTGCCGGAAAAAAATTCGATATATAGAAACAATCTTACTTTATCCTAAAAATCTCCTAAAACATTAAAATTAAAGCTAATTTTCGTGTATGAAACCTAATTTCTAATTGATACGAGCATTGGATTAAATAAAAGTTAATCTTTAAAAAAATAAGAAATTACATTTTTGCGCCTTCATACATCTTCATTCTTCGGCAATTCAACCTGATCTGCAACATTAGGGGATTTTCGTTTTGACAAATCGAGAGAAAAGTAAAAAATCAATCTACTTAACTTGAATGTTTTTTACTGCTGCTAAAACGACTAGGAACGATAATCAACAGACAAAAGGGATGACTTGAAACTGATTTTACAATGTTACTGGTTACAATTGAGATATTTGAAATAAACTTGAGGGAATTTAAGAACTTTGGAACGAAACAACGACCTATCTACACACCCCTCAACCCCAGATTCCTTATGAGTTTCGTAGCTACCTTTAGTGAACATAATTTTCTCCCCTAACCTTTTTCATGAGACAGTGTAATAAGGGGAAAAAAACTACGAATGTCTCGAAAAAAAATCGATATATAGAGATTTTTTCGATACATAGAAACAATTTTTCTATTTAATGAACACAGGAATTTGCTGGGGTTTCGATATATAGAAAATTTCGATATGTGGAAGTTCGATATATGGAGGTTCGACTGTATTTACATTTCTTTAGCATGTGTTAAATGGAGTCAAATAGGTGGTTGTTCGGCTGTCGATGGTGCAAATAGCTCCAAAAAAGGATTTCAGATTTCCGGCAGATGCAAAAAGAAACGAGCTAATGTGTGCATCACATGACTTCCTTTTACGCCAATTTAATGAAAAGAGTAGTGCCTTGGAGTAGGCAAAGAAACACTTTAATTTTTTACCCCAAGTTTGTTGCGAACTGAAGCAAAAAAAACGTTTTATGCAGATAAATTTTCCCAATACTGGACATTTTTATGTGATTCATTGGTAAACTCTCTAAATATCGCCAATAATGGCCAAAACCAAATTGAAAAAAAAAGGCCAAATTTTTTTGTCACCAAAAAACTTGGCGACCAAAAGCTTGGCGATATGTCGCCAAATGTTTGCGAAATTATAAACACCACTTGAGTTCGCATTGATATTAACAATGATTTCCCCCAAAAAAGGTGCAAAAAACTCCTTTAGAAACACTCGAATGCAACCAAAATGGGAGGTGCAAAACCAGACCCGACTAGGAGTCTACGTACCAAATTTCAACTTTCTAGGATATACCATTTTTGAGTTATGAAAGATACATACGCACATACACACATACGTACATACGCACACACTTACGTACATACAGACGTCACGAGAAAACTCATATAGTAATTAATTCGGGCATTGTCAAAATGGATATTTCGGATGTCTATACGTTCTTAGACATATATCCACGTGTGGTCGGGTTGAAAAAAAAATTCAACATTCATTCGGGGGGCGAGAATAGAAATTAAGGCCTATTTTTGGGTCAAAATTTTTTCGTGAATACAATACTTCCTTTATTTCATAAAAGGAAGTAAAAAAAAGAGGGTTGATTAATAGCCGACGAACTGACTGGCGGCCTGGAAAGGGAGCTCGCTTGTGGGAGATTAATATCTATTTACTTCTCACGATTTTACCATCATTATGTTATAAATGCTCTGTAATCTTTGCTAACATGTTGCAGTGTTCTACGCAATGTCTTCGTTTCTGTAGTTCCCTGCTGTGCGATAAGTACACTTGCTCCCGCTTGCTCCAACATGGCGGATGCGTGGGCCTAGGGTTCTAGTCCCAGACATCCATAAATCGAGCATGACTCCCGAAAGGAGTGGGTAATGATGCCATAAAATCGGGGTGATGGGAGGAATGCCTTGTAACTTGTAGCCGGACATGAAAATGTGCGGTAGGTTATGAAGGCAGTATAAAAATTAGTGCCGCGTTAAATATTAACCCTCTTTCAAGGCTTAAGCTTTTTGTCTTTTCTAACATACCGTCTGACAGTTTTGTTGTAATAAATGGGTCTATGATGCAGTCGAGGTGTTTTATTGACAATGTCTTGATATGGCCTTTTTTTTTTTTTTTTACTTTTTACAACGACGGATGAGAAAAGTTTTCTGCGTTAAATCCGGTAATCTCTCAGGTGTACTATTTTAAAAGCTGTAATTATGCTTGCTCTGTTCTGTCAATTTGGGCTGAAGGGTAGGTCGAACAAGCAATTTGATCTTTGTCAAAAACAAAAATGAATTTTAACAATTACACAAGGGAACAGTCATTTTGGTGCACGGGTATTTGGAGCTGATTTCGTATGAATTTGGTACCCTGAGTTCAAATATTATTTTTTGCACACGAGCTCAAATTTATAAGGTACTAGTGGTACCCACACGGCTTTGCCCGTAATAGAAAAATCAAAAGGTCTTTTGGTTCGCCTGTATATTCACAAATAATGTACGGTGAATCTTCTCGCCAATTGGCTTGTACCCTTGTTACGGTTCCACGTTATGATAATTTCGTATCTCGCCAATTGGCTTGTGCCCATGTTACGGTTCCACGTCATGATAATTTCGCAATTTACTCGTCCATCTTATATTTTTGTTCTTAAAATTGGAATAGAAAAAGAACCACATCGAATTTTCGAAAAATCGCTTCGAGGTGCACACCCCCATGCCACAAACTAACTTGGTGCCAAATTTCATGAAGATCGGCCGAACGGTCTAGGCGCTATGCGCGTCACAGAGATCACACACAAACATTCATACACACAACTACCAACACTCATGCCTGCACACAGACACACATGCCTACACACACATACCCCTACACACAAACGCACATACCCCCCCCCCCACACACACACACAACCACACATGCTTACATACACACACGCACTCGTGATTGCGAAAAACATAATTTGAATTCAGGATGACAAAATTCAAATTATTATTTTTTTATTTTATTTTATTTATTTATTTTTATTTTTATTTATTTTACTTTATTTATTTATTTTTATTTTTATTTATTTATTTATTTATTTTATTTTATTTTATTTTATTTTTTTGTTCTTTATTTCTTTCCTTATACTTCTTCCACTCTGATTAACTGACATACGCTGTGTTTGTTTCAGGCTATACGGACCATACGGGTAAATTTCAACGCAAACTCAACGAACACTTTTTCCTAACTGATCCAGAAATTCTGATTTGGACACATTTCCCATACAGTGAAATGGAAAGCAACTACTCCAGGTGAATAGCTTAAACTATTTTTGTTTTCTGACTTCCAGTGTAGATACACTGTAAAAAAATTCCGAAATGTTACTGAGTATTTTCGTGTAACGTTTCGGGATTTCAATGGTTTTACGAGGGATGGTTTTAAAGTAAGGTCCGTTTTGAAATAAAAAAAGAATGAGTACAGATGGAGGAAAAAAATTTATTGCCTAAAAATCTACCACCCTTACGCTGTTTTTCGACATTGCTCCCGTGATTTTCCAAGCATTTATCATAACGTGGTACAGGTTTTTGTATACCTACTCGTACAAAATTGCCGCCTGTTTAGTCAACCTTGAGGACTCTTAAAGGGCTTTGGTTGAGCCGTTTTTGAACATCCTCTGGTCTGCCCCCACCTCGCTCGCAGCAAATTTCATCTGTTTTGGCATCTAAAGTCTTTCCTAGGTGGTCTGTGGCACAACAGCAATAATGAGCTCAGAGAACATGTCACCCCATGATTGACTACACAAGCGGCAATTTTCTACAAACAGGTACACAAAAAACTGTACTACGCTATGACAAATGCTTCGAAAATCACGGGATTAATTTCGAAATATAGGGTAAGGATGATAGATTTTTGTGCAATAAATTTCTTTGTTCTATCTGTGCTCGTTCTTTTTTTTTTTATTTCAAAACGGGCCTTACTTTAAAAATGTCCCTCGTATACACTTTCTGGAAAAATAGAGTATCACTGTTAAAAAGTTTCCTGAGTTTTACAAGTTGCACAAATGCAGACTTCTCACTGGTGTGAAAAATATTTTTAGCTCCCCGTTTAAAGATTAAAAGAGCGTATTCATAAAGTGCATGGGGCCGTGGTAGCCCGATCGGCAGAGTGTCGGATTCGGGGCCGGAGGGTCCTGGGTTCGAACCTCGATGGTCGAAGACCCACCGTCGTCATTAAAGGGGACTGGGCGACGTTAAATATGCTCGTGGTCTCAATGTCCTCCAAGTGAAACGATATCTCTGGGGCTGCTAGCACCAGGTAGCTATTAGCTCCTGGACTAGTTCTAAATTCTCATTAACTGTTCGATCCGGTGATGGTGCTGCCATCTATCGGTATATAAAATAATGGAGGCAAGGCACTTAGTATGCAGTCCTCGACATAAATACAGTTGCAGTCAGTTGTGACACTGAATAGGAATAGGAATAGGAATAAAGTGCATCGGAATCAGTTCGATTACGGCCGTTCTATGCTGATTAAGCTCCCAAAGGGAGCAAAAAATGTATGGATTACGTTGCTTTGCGAGAATTGCAGGCGAGTAAAATTCTGGATACTTGCTTGCAATTCTATATTAGCTTCGGCCATGTTTGCAATATTGCTTACGGAACCCAATAAATCAGCATAGTGCCAAGGCATTATAGTATACCTACCTACGTTTACTCGAAAGTTACAGATATATAACTGACTTAAAACGGGAAGATTTCTGAACTTTTCAGGAAGCTTTCGGGATAAATTCAGGAAGGTTACTGAATATTAGTGGAAAACGTTCCTGGGTTTTGCGAGGTATGTTACTGGCAGAAATTGGGCACATCAGTCGCCCATTCTATTCCAGGAACGTTTCTGAATCGTTTATACAGCATAAAGAGTATACAGAAACTGCTGCATAGAAAAACAAGAGTCATTGAAAAGCTATTCAGAAAATCATGACATTTCATACTCAAGTTTAACTTTTAATCGGGAAATGTAAAATTATTTAATGCATAATAGCATCAATTACATAAGAGAAAAAACTCGAAATAAGGTGAAGAATACTCAACAAAAAAAAATTTTGCACGGAAGACCAAGAAGCTCAAAGAAGCAGTTCTTGGCAGCAGTGGCGCAGCTATGGGGGAGGGATAGGGGGGTCAGTACCCCCCCCCCTTGAGCCCCAAAAAATCCATTTTCAGTCGAACTTGAAGGGTTCTGTTTATGAGATAAAAGATTTTTATTTAATATAATAGCTTTTATGACGGTAAAAAGCTTATGTCTTTCTGTTTTGCGCAACATTTTTTCTCTTGGAGACATGGCTTTCTTTCTTATGACGGCAGTACTGATCAAGATATTTTCAAAGAAGAGATTGGTTTATAATGTCCTTTGTTGTTTAATTGGTAAAGAGTAATATATATATATATATATATATATATATATATATATATATATATATATATATATATATATATATATATATATATATATATATATATATATATATATATATATATATATATATATATATATATATATATATATATATATATATATATATATATATATATATATATATATATATATATATATTTATTTATTTATTTATTTATTTATTTATATATACTTTAAACTTCAGAAAAAATTAACCCCCCCCCCTAAGGATTTTTTCTCGCTACGCCAACGCCACTACTTGACAGTCAGCTCTGACAAAAGCTGAGATATTTGAAATGAAAAGCATACTTTAAGATTTCAATAATTGTACTTCAATTCCATTCCTCTTAGTTTTATAGGTAACGCTGGGGTGCCCACTGCGCCTAGGAGCAAGGTCACACCCCTCCCCCCTCCCTAAGTATTGTGAAGGCCCCAGAGCAAAAGCCCCCCCCCCATAAAAAATACCCCTCAAAACACCCCCTATAAATTTCAATGCCATAGCCTGAGTCATGACACCCCTCCTCCCAGATAAGCACTCCTAGGTTACGCCGCATGTACATTGGTAACTAATGTTGAACTTGCTACATCTTTCATAGAAAGTATTTCAGTAGAGAATATTCCCTTTTGGATTAAGGAGGAAATCCCCGCGATGACCTGCCACTTTCTTTATTATTATTTGAGAAGTCTTCACATTCTCTTGGTTTAATGATTCCCTAGCGATCATCTTTTCAACTACATCAAACAGAGTAAAAGAAAACATTTACTGACGAAAGATAAGTAAATGTCGTTGAAACTCTATTGGAACTCTAAGGCACGGATTGCCCAATGCGATGTACCGCATTAGTTATCTGCTCACTCAATAGATGACACCACCGGAGTCTATCGATCTTGTACAGTCAACCCGCGATAGCTTGAATATTCTTTTGTCGCGAAGTCCTTATTAGGTCCTAAACTCTTGAGAAGGCTGTGCGAACTTCCCTCAGCACGAACTTTCACTAATTCGAAGGTTTTAGCAGGTTTCTTGAAACTTTGAGTTATGGAGAGTTGTCTGCTTTAGTCGCGCCACCTATGAAGACTTTAGATAACTAGAGCATTGAATCGCCTTCTATATTAATAAATAAATACAGGGTGTCCCAGAAGTGACTGGTCACTTTTAAAAACCAATAAAAACTAAGCGAGTAGAGATAGAAATACGCGGTTTATTGCAATATGCTTGGGACAATAGTAAATTTTCATACTACAAACATTAAAAATAGCTACAGTGTTCGACAACAGATGGCGCTGCAGGAATTTAAAGGAGGTTTCAGGTGTGTGTCTCTGAATGTTTACTGTTTTTTCAAGCATATTGCAAATAAACGCTGTATTTCTGTCGCTGCCCGTTTAGTCTTTATTGATTTTCCAAATATACCGGTCATTTTGGCGATCTTACAGACTGCTTTTTCTTTTATACCTTTTAAACTACCTGTAGCGCCATCTGTTGCGGAACATTGTAACTAATTTGTTATGTTTGTATGTATGAAAATTTACTGTTTTCCCAAAACTATTGCAACAAACCGCGTCTTTCTATATCTACCCGCTTAGTTTTTATTGATTTTTAAAAGTGATCGGTCACTTTTGGAACACCCTGTAAATAAATCGTTTTCGCCCCAACAGATGGCAGCTGCTCGACAAGCCCCTCAAGCTGGACGAGTTCAACGCTTTGCCGAAAGTGACACCGTTCTTCTTCGAGTACAACATCCGGATCCGGTCCCGACCCCAGAACCCAATCGTCTTCCGGGTCCAGACCGAGCTCAAACTCACGGCTCACAAGCCCACGCGCTACAAGTACAAGCTGTACTCGGTGGAGGACCGAGAGAATGGCGCCCTCAACAACTACGTCTTCTGCCAACTCAAAGAAGACAGACTCCTGGGCTCCTTCGCAATTTCGCCTCCCACGGAGGGCATGTACTACTTTAAGGTACGCGCGCTTTAAGTCTTTCCACAGCGTCACATCCAATGCGATAACGACAGAAATATGTTAACGCAGTAATTCAGAATAACTTTGAACCACGCCGCACAGTGGGGCGAAAACGACAAAAACCGCTTAAAAGGGTAATTTTTTTTTTATATTCAACCAATTGCGGATTAATATATTTGCACAGGCCTATATCTTAGGCAATCAGAACTGGAATTTTAGAGCCTTTCGTCCACTACAAAGCTAAAGATAGCCTTTAGAAGGTGAAGAACCGTGAATGAAGGGGATTTAAACAAATTGCTTTGAAGCAATCTATATTTTTTTTTCTTATTAATAACGGGTATATTTAATTTCTCTCGTGTCCAACGATAGAAAAGAACAAAAGAAAGCATAATCGAATATTCAAACAGATAATTGGTTTTGATCAGTACCGAAAACTGGGGAATTCAAAGTTATTTTTTTCAAAACGCTCTACAAAAAAATGTCCTCTTATGTCCTCTTAGAAATTAATATTAATTAGTCACCAATGGTCTGTAGAAATACGCTGAGAAGGAATTAGCTGCGTAAACCTGCGAATTTTGGACTTCCAAACAAATCGAGAAAAATCTATTATAACATGCCTGAGTAAACAAACAAGCGAGAGAGGTTTAAAAACACTTTTAAGCGCTTTTTGGCGTTTTCGCCCCACTGTGCGCCGGTTAACTTGGCGAAACTTAATTTTTTTTTTATGATAGTTACCAATAGGCCCCTGATGCCCGGCCTAGGGACTCCCTAGCTCAGGAGTCCCCCAAAAGTAACTAACCAATATTTTTATGGACAAGGAAAATAAGTTTTTAATGAAATCAACGACATTATCAAAGAAATTGAACTTAAAAAATCCCAAATCATTTTTTTTTTGAGCAATCACGATTGCTTATTGCTTTTATTTGACTGTTTTGGCGTCCTGTCATTTTATTTTTCCACCAGCACCCTCTGCAGCACCACCTATAGCGAAAGTCGTCTCCAGGTTGCATCCATATCCTACACACACGCGCATACATACACAACTACACACACACGCACACATACACACACATGCACACACACATACACACACACATACATACAGACACCTACACATACACACACACAACTACCCACACATTCATGCCTGCACACAGACACAAACACATATGCCTACACACACATACTCCCTCCCCCCACACACATTCATACATACAACTACCCACGCACTTATGCCTGCACATAGACACAAACACACATGCCTGCACACACATACACATACCCCTACACACAAACACACATACCCTCCCACACACAAACACACACGCCTACATACACACACTCGTGATTGTGAAAAACATAATTTGAATTCAAGATGTCAAAATTCAAAATAAGTTTTTTTTTTTTTTTTTTTCAACGTTTAGATTGTGGCCAGTGAGAAAAAGTTGTCACGTGTATTAGAGTGGTTCAGAAATACAAACGAAAAAAAAAAGTTTCTCCTAGATAACAGGAAACCCCTCAATATTTTTAGACTTGTCGATAGTAATATACTGGAAGAATTTTAGCTTCCTATTTCAACTGAAAGAGGGTGCTCAACCCCCTCCCCCAAACTTCATACGTGGAGCGGATTCACAAAACAGATTGAACTGAAAAAATGTTATCTTTACTAATATTATAAAGAGAGAGGGAGGATTTTTGTGTGTTTATATGTTCGGAGTAATCTCCGGAACCACTGCACCTATTTGAAAAATTCTTTCACCATATGAAAGGTGCTTTCTTACTGAGTAACATAGGCTATAATTCGAAAAAATCCGATAAATAGTTCTTTTTTTATTCAAATTTAGACCCAAATTTCACGTAAATTGCCTATTATTGGCTATTAAAGGGGTGAAAAATTACTTGCACATATTAATATTATATATCGTTAAAAAGGGTAGAATTTTTTGCGTTCTAAGCACTTTGTTTCAATGCTCTAACTTCATTACGACGGGAACAATTTGCGATTTTAGCTCGAACTTTTTTAGGCTTAGCTGAAATTTTGGCACTACTTTCTTCATTAAATCTATCAATAAAAAGTGAAGGAATTGTCTCACAGTTTTCTTTTTGACACCGTTCGAAAAAGCGACATTTTTTACTCCAGAAATATCTCGACTTATGGTCGAAACAATAACCTTCTATCTTCAAAGGAAAAAAAGTTACAAGCCGTTAAAAATAAAGTTCGAATAAATCTAATCTCCATTAAAATTACTGATCTTTTGTTTCGCATTACCATGGTTACGTCTTTTAGTTTCGCTTCATTTTAATTTCTTAAAGGTCCACAAACTCGGCGCCATGGAATTATAAGCAATGGGGAAATGTTTTCGCCAATTCTGCATATTTTACGATCTACGTAATGATAATTCCCCCAGATAATGTAGAAATTGCGGAAAGAGTTTGAAAACTAGGAGTCTTAGCATTTTTCCCAATTGTCGCCAAATTTGAGGACACCACAGACCAAGGTCTAATGTACTTCGGCCATGCGGCCAGGCTGATAGTGACAGAAGCAAACAATTATAGCCCATAATTGACGATAGCGCCAAACCCCCCAGTTATCGAAATATCTTCGAAATTACTAATGAAAAGAGACCAGTGTATCGTAAAAGCAGGGGGGATGGAAGTTGTATTTGTACGCTCTTTTATATTTAATTCTAAAGAACATTACTATGATTTAGCTTTACAAACTTAATGATATCCAAACAAAATATCAATGCGAACAGTAGCCAAGTTCGATCGAAATGAGGTTCTGGGTAGACGGTGTCACCGACAAGAATCTGATCTCAACGGATAACAAGTACCATAGCAGTTTCTCATGGAAATTGGACTGCCCCGTGCTCTTCAATTCATTTTGAAAACAATTTCTTACTTTCTTTGATCCTTGATTTAAACTTGGCAAGTTACTGTATAATTAGAGCAGTAAATGTTTTGGAAATTGTTTATTGACGGCCAAAAATTGCCGCAAATTTAAAATCCGGAATCAAAGAAAATGAAAAAAAAAAATTTTCTGAATGAATTGAAGAACATGAGACAGTCCTACTTCTATGAGGAACAGCTATGAAACTTGGTACCCGTTCAGATCTGAACTATTTTATCGGTGGCACCGGCTACCCAGGGCCTCATTTTGATCGAACTTGGCTCCTTTTCACATTTATGTTTCGTTGGGATTTAATTTTACAGCTAACCACAGCGTTCGGTAATGTACACAGCCCTGCTATTTTAATTAAAATAGGGAAAATAATGCCTTTTTGTTCAAAGCAATTCCATGCGTAAAAGTTTTTTTTTTTTTTTTAAGAAAGACAGTTTTTTTTTTTTTTTTTTTTTTTTTTTTTTTTTTTTTTTTTTTTTTTTTTTTTTTTTTGAGCAATCACGAATGCTTATTGTCCTCACTTGACCGTTCTTGGCGTTGTGGTTCCTTTTTCAGCTTTGACCAGGGACCTCTGCAGCACCACCGCCCACCGTCCTCTTCAGGCGGCGCGGCTGCTCCGGTCCTGAGCTATCCGCTTCTCCTGGTCGGAGGCGTCAATGTCCTACACACACGCGCGCTCACACACACACGCACACGACTTCACACATATACACTCACTCATGCCTACGTGCATACACACAGGTCTACGCACACACACAAGCCTACACACTTACACACACAACTACGCACAAAGTAACCGCCCAGGAGGAGAGGCAGGCTTGGGGGGGGGGGGATACAAGTCATTTCTAGAAACAATAACGCCAATGAGTAGGGTCCTGTGGCAGTTCGTGATTGCGAAAAACATAATTTAAATTCAAAATTTTAAAATTCAATTTTTTTTTTTTCTTTTTTTTTTTTTTTTTTTTTTTTAAGGTTTAAGCGATTACAGTGAAATTATTTTCATTTCTGCTCCGTGATAAAATGACACTTTTCTAAAGTTTTTCAAGTTTTTGGACTTCTTAGAACAAAACGATATTTTTGTGAAATTGTGTAACAATTCGATCTTTTAACTGACGAATACTTTCGTGATAGAGAAGTAACAATGAGAAACTGTTAATTTAAATAATATTTCATGCACTAGGTTGACAAATTCAAGTTTATGCGTTTTGACGGAATGATTTTTAATTAAGTTGAAAATTGTCCGAGGTTTTCGAACCCACGTTTACGGCTTTTGAAGCGAAGTTTCTACCACGAAGGCCCCCAGCGCATAATGAATGAGGCATAATGAGTGATGTAGTTTACATTTTTCTTTGCCAAAGAAAAAACATCCGCTTCACTTACAAAAGAGCTGGGTTCCGGTATCGTGGTCGCTTGGCGCGTTAGGCGCTGAGCAGTTAGGATTATTGCTTTAAAGCAACCGTAAATGTAATTCATTGTTTTGACGATTTGTTTTGGAAGAAAAGAAACTTTTGATTTGTTTTTATCCGAGTGAAATGTACGATATTTTCTTCTTTTTTTCTGACGATGATTTTTAAATGTTCCACTGGATGTTTTTTTTTTTTTTTTTTCGTTAGACGGATGGATTATGAGAGCGTGGTTGCTGGGCGAGTTTCGCGATAAACAATAGAGCTGTGGAACTATTTTTACATTTGAAAGATATTATTTGATGTCTTTTTTTGTTTATTTGGAGAAATATTTTAAATTGCTGTAAAAACCGCTTCACTCGCTAAATAGAGTTTTAAAGCAACTGTAAATATAATTTAATAATTTGACGAAAAGTTTTAAATTCCAAAGAAACTTTAATAGGTTTTTTTTCTTTGAAAAAGTGTGTACGCATTTTATACAAAGAAAAATGATCATTTTACATCAGAGGGGGAGGGGGCGTCAATTTTTATTTATTCATCGGACTTCCATTAAATTTTTAGCACGGGCATCGCTGTGCGGGTACTGCTAGTATATTATAAAATACATGAGTAAAATGCATTTGCATTGCAATAAAATAGTTATTTACAAAAAAAAAAAAAGAAAGAACAGCGTGGAAAATTAAATATTTCTAAATTTGTGACATTTTCTATGCTAAGGCTTGCTTAAATGAAAGGGTCATTGAGCACTCTCTTAAAATTTGAGTAAGAAGTTAAAACGTTTACAATAACACTATTAGTAATTCGAAAAAAAGGGGGGAGGGTCCTGGACTCTAGCTGAAAAAAATTTTTTGAACCACCCTAATGTGTATGTGGTCTGAGTGAAATAAAGATTGACTAGCACATGCTAAGATTCTGGTACTGAAACTTCCTATAGCACGCATATTCAATGAGAAAACCTACGCGATCCTAACTCAAGAGCATTTTCTTCAGTTGCACACTACAAGATGCCTCTTACAGATGTATCGGGCCTACTGTTCCCAAATTTCTTCGTTGGGTCTTGAGTATAGGGGTTGTCCACAAATGATATATAAAAATCTCTATAGTTTCTTTTAAATAAACTAGGGGGCTTGGCCTCTTCTCGCTGGCGATCACCAACCCCGTGCAGCGCAATCTTACTTGATGTGCACAGGTTTAAACAGTCTGTTAGAAAGAATCAGATTGAAGAACGCGTAACGAGTTCCGTTTCGAACAAAAAAAAAATCTTCTCTCACACTCCTGGAAAATAGAATTTAAGTAAAGAGCTCATAATTAGAACTTAACCCCGCTCTCAACGAAACACAAAAATAGAAACATGCATAACCGAGGTATTTAAAAAAAAAAGTAAAGCGCTTTGAAGACCACCCCTTTCCTGTGTTCCGAACTAACTTGTACCAAATTGCACAGCTATTCGCAACTGCAGAGCTCGAATACGCTACCTCGCGGTGATTAACAATACCACCGAAAAAGGTAAAACATTCGATTCCACGTGTTTTCTTTGGGGTAAATTACAGGCTTCACAGTTTATGGTGTAATGTAATTTCAGAAGAATAGAAAAGAAAGCTTCCCACAAACACGATGAAAAATGACTGTCATTCACTAAGCGTCAAAGCAAGTTATAAGTTACGGCATTTGTTTGTTTTAAATTTTTCATCCGCCATTAGACGGTGACTGTAGCGCCCCCTATAGTTTATTGGAGTTGCGAATAGGTGCTATGAGGTTCCTGATCATTCCAAAATAACAGTTATGGATGCTTGAAAAGTCGCTTGTAAATTCGTGCTCTCTAATGATATATTTTGCTGTCTAGCTCTGGGCTTGAATTGATCTTAGCCTAGGACAGAAAAAAAAAATCCTGCCACAACTTCTTTGACGCGACTTTTTTTTTTTTTTTAATTTATAAAGATTATCTTTATCAACGCATTTTTAACCGCATTTTATTATTAGAGAGTGTTATAATCTTTGCTAATAATAAAGCTGAATGTCCGGATGTCTGGATGTCAGTGACACGCATAGCGCCTAGACCATTCGGCCAATTTTCATGAAATTCGGTACAAAATTAGTTTGTAGCAGGGAAGTGTGCACCTCGAAGCGATTTTTCGAAAATTCGACTTCGTTCTTTTTCTATTCCAAATTTAAGAACATTTTACCGAGCAAATTATCATAACATGGACAAGTAAATTATCAAAACGTGGACGAGTCAATTGCCATAACGCGGGCGATCAAATGACCATAACAAGGGCGAGCAAATTGTCGAGTAAATCATCATTCATTATTTTTAGATATACAGGCGAACTAAATGACCTTTTAATTTTCTGCTACGGCCAAATTCTTTCGGATACAGCTTCTCTCTTTATAAATACTCTGTAGTTCAGTAAATAATACGGACAGGGCGGTGGTGGCCTGATCTGTAAGGCATTGGAATTGGGGTCGGAGGTTCTCGGGTTCGATCCTTGCTGGATCGAAGATCCACCGTCGTCATTAATGGTGACTGGGCGACGTTAAATATGCTCGTGGTTACAATGTCCTCCAAGTGAAACGATACTTTGGAGGTGCCAGACCAGAAAGTTATTTGGCTCCTGGCCTGGTTCTAAATTATCGAACTGTCCATAGATGGCACCACCATCTATTGTGTTGTCTTCTGAAGGCAAGGCGCCCGGCACGCAGTCCTTCCAGGGTTGCCAACTTAGGGGTTTCCCCCTAAATTTCGGAGGGAAATTTCAGAATGGGATTCTTTTAGGGGGATAAAATTTTTAGGGGTAAATTTAGGGGTTTTAGTTTTAGGGTTTTATTAGGTAAAAACGTTCTTCTTTTACCTATGAAAATGCTATTTTTCGATTGTTTCATGCATTTTTTTACTTACATATACTTTTTTAGCCTTTGTAACCATTGGTTTTGATCAGAAATGACATAAAAATCACTTTATTCCACTCAGCAATGAAAAATAGCAATGGTCACGTGATCTTTTAATCCCTTGCGTGACGTCACAGTTAAAAGATCACGTGACTTTCTGACGTCATCTAGGGGTTTTTAGGGGTTTTATGAGTTGAGTTTAGGGGAAAACATTTTTAGGAGTTGGCAACCCTGAGTCCTTCATAGTTTGAGGACCAGAGGTCCCTCTGATAGTTGATAGTTGATAGATAATACGGATGGGCCGTGGTAGCCTGATCGGTAAGGCATTGGACTCGGGGCCGGAGGGTCTCGGGTTCGATCCTCGCTGGTCGAAGACCCACCGTCGTCATTAAAGGGGACTGGGCGACGTTAAATATGCTCGTGGTCTCAATGTCCTCCAAGTGAAACGATATCTCTGGGGGTGCTAGCACCAGGTAGCTATTCAGGTCCTGGTCAAGTTCTAAATTCTCATTAACTCTTCGATCCGGTGATGGTGCTGCCATCTATCGGTATATAAAATAATGGAGGCAAGGCACTTAGTATGCAGTCCTCGACATAAACACAGTTGTAGTCAGTTGTGACTCTGAATAGGAATACGGATGCTATGTTCTCCCACAGGTGTACGCTCGTCCAGAGTGGCAGATGTACGAAGACACGACCCTCAAGAACGTGGCCATTTTCTTGTTGGAGTGTGTACGTGCCAAGAAGCACGTCCAGCCGTATCCCGTGCACGACGTGCCCTGGGGCCCCGCCCAATCGTTCTTCGACTTCAAGATGAAGCTCGTGAACCAGATCGGCCCCACCATCGTCACCTGGGGAGGCAAGAGGAAGCTAGTTCTCGAAACTGCTTCGGCGATGCTCATCACGCAACAGGTAACTGTCCTCTGCCAACTTGTGACGGCTCCGAGTTAATCGCCCCCTTTACACGAGGGTACTTAGTTGAATCAACTTTGCTACGGGCGAGTTAGCAGGGAGTTTAACCAGACAGAAAAGGGAAGGATTCGCCCGGAATCCTTCAGACGATAGTCTCTTCAGGCACATGTGCCGCTATCATTACCATCCCGATGAGTTGAATCAACTTTTCAGGTGATTCAACTCATCAGGGCATTGCCAAGCTTCCGCTCTATACACGAGTAAAATAGTTGAGTCAACTTGGATCAGTTTTAACAGCGTTGCTTCCCCATTCTCGTTCCCGATGAGTTGAATCAACTTTTTAGGTGATTCAACTCTTCAGGGCATTGCCAAACTTCCGCTCTATACACGAGTAAAATAGTTGAGTCAACTTGGATCAGTTTTAACAGCGTTGCTTCCCCATTCTCGTTCCCGATGAGTTGAATCAACTTTTCAGGTGATTCAACTCTTCAGGGCATTGCCAAACTTCCGCTCTATACACGAGTAAAATAGTTGCGTCAACTCGGATCAGTTTTAACAGCGTTGCCGCTGCCATTCTCGTCCCCGAAGAGTTGAATTTATTTTCTAGTTGATTCAACTCTTGGGGACATTAGCGATGGGCCTCTACAAATGAGTCACGCAGTTGAATCACTTCGGCTCAGTTTTAACAGCGTTGCTGCTATCATTCTCATCCCGATGAGTTGAATCAATATTTTAGTTCTAAATCTCTCTCGTTGGGGGTATATTAAGATATAAGGTTTTAAACGTATTTATTCGTTTATAGAAACCAAGTAACTTACCTTAATTCATTTTTATACAACGGCTTATGAGTTCAGTACTTACAATTTAATTATGTATGTTATGTAAAAATTATTTTTAAAATTATCAAGGGTGAAAGGAGTTTTTTCAAGACGGAAGTTCAGGTTAAATAATTAACGTCGCCAAAACTTATGCGTATGAACCCCACCATCGTCACCGGGGGAGGCAAGAGGAAGCTAGTTCTCGAAACTGCTTCGACGATGCTCATCACGCAACAGGTAACTATCCTCTGCCAACTTGTGACGGCTCCGAGTTTATGGCCCCCTTCACACGAGGGTACTTAGTTGAATCAACTTTGCTACGGGCGAGTTATCAGGAAGTGTAACGAGACAGAAAAGTGAAGGAATTGCCCGGAGTCCTTCGCACTACCGTCAACTCATCAGACACACCAGACACATGTGTCACATCCCGATGAGTTGAATCAACTTTTCAGGTGATTCAACTCATCAGGGCATTGCCAAGCTTCCGCTCTATACACGAGTAAAATAGTTGAGTCAACTTGGATCAGTTTTAACAGCGTTGCCACCCCATTCTCGTTCCCGATGCGTTGAGTCAACTTTTAGGTGACTTGAGTCAACTTTTAGTTGATTCAACTAATCAGGCCATTGTCAAGCTTCCGCTCTACACACGAGTAAAATAGTTGCGTCAACTCGGATCAGTTTTAACAGCGTTGCCGCTGCATTTTCATTCTGAAGAGTTGAATCAATTTTCTAGTTGACTCAACTCTTGGGGACATTAGCGATGGGCCTCTACAAATGAGTCAAGCAGTTGAATCACTTCGGCTCAGTTTTAACAGCGTTGCTGCTATCATTCTCATCCCGATGAGTTGAATCAATATTTTAGTTCTAAATCTCTCTCGTTGGGGGTATATTAAGATATAAGGTTTTAAACGTATTTATTCGTTTATAGAAACCAAGTAACTTACCTTAATTCATTTTTATACAACGGCTTATGAGTTCAGTACTTACAATTTAATTATGTATGTTATGTAAAAATTATTTTTAAAATTATCAAGGGTGAAAGGAGTTTTTTCAAGACGGAAGTTCAGGTTAAATAATTAACGTCGCCAAAACTTATGCGTATGAACCCCACCATCGTCACCTGGGGAGGCAAGAGGAAGCTAGTTCTCGAAACTGCTTCGACGATGCTCATCACGCAACAGGTAACTATCCTCTGCCAACTTGTGACGGCTCCGAGTTTATGGCCCCCTTCACACGAGGGTACTTAGTTGAATCAACTTTGCTACGGGCGAGTTATCAGGAAGTGTAACGAGACAGAAAAGTGAAGGAATTGCCCGGAGTCCTTCGCACTACCGTCAACTCATCAGACACACCAGACACATGTGTCACATCCCGATGAGTTGAATCAACTTTTCAGGTGATTCAACTCTTCAGGGCATTGCCAAACTTCCGCTCTATACACGAGTAAAATAGTTGAGTCAACTTGGATCAGTTTTAACAGCGTTGCCACCCCATTCTCGTTCCCGATGCGTTGAGTCAACTTTTAGGTGACTTGAGTCAACTTTTAGTTGATTCAACTAATCAGGCCATTGTCAAGCTTCCGCTCTACACACGAGTAAAATAGTTGCGTCAACTCGGATCAGTTTTAACAGCGTTGCCGCTGCATTTTCATTCTGAAGAGTTGAATCAATTTTCTAGTTGACTCAACTCTTGGGGACATTAGCGATGGGCCTCTACAAATGAGTCAAGCAGTTGAATCACTTCGGCTCAGTTTTAACAGCGTTGCTGCTATCATTCTCATCCCGATGAGTTGAATCAATATTTTAGTTCTAAATCTCTCTCGTTGGGGGTATATTAAGATATAAGGTTTTAAACGTATTTATTCGTTTATAGAAACCAAGTAACTTACCTTAATTCATTTTTATACAACGGCTTATGAGTTCAGTACTTACAATTTAATTATGTATGTTATGTAAAAATTATTTTTAAAATTATCAAGGGTGAAAGGAGTTTTTTCAAGACGGAAGTTCAGGTTAAATAATTAACGTCGCCAAAACTTATGCGTATGAACCCCACCATCGTCACCTGGGGAGGCAAGAGGAAGCTAGTTCTCGAAACTGCTTCGACGATGCTCATCACGCAACAGGTAACTATCCTCTGCCAACTTGTGACGGCTCCGAGTTTATGGCCCCCTTCACACGAGGGTACTTAGTTGAATCAACTTTGCTACGGGCGAGTTATCAGGAAGTGTAACGAGACAGAAAAGTGAAGGAATTGCCCGGAGTCCTTCGCACTACCGTCAACTCATCAGACACACCAGACACATGTGTCACATCCCGATGAGTTGAATCAACTTTTCAGGTGATTCAACTCTTCAGGGCATTGCCAAACTTCCGCTCTATACACGAGTAAAATAGTTGAGTCAACTTGGATCAGTTTTAACAGCGTTGCCACCCCATTCTCGTTCCCGATGCGTTGAGTCAACTTTTAGGTGACTTGAGTCAACTTTTAGTTGATTCAACTAATCAGGCCATTGTCAAGCTTCCGCTCTACACACGAGTAAAATAGTTGCGTCAACTCGGATCAGTTTTAACAGCGTTGCCGCTGCCATTCTCGTCCCCGAAGAGTTGAATTTATTTTCTAGTTGATTCAACTCTTGGGGACATTAGCGATGGGCCTCTACAAATTAGTCAAGCAGTTGAATCACTTCGGCTCAGTTTTAACAGCGTTGCTGCTGTCATTCTCATCCCGATGAGTTGAATCAATATTTTAGTTCTAAATCTCTCTCGTTGGGGGTATATTAAGATATAAGGTTTTAAACGTATTTATTCGTTTATAGAAACCAAGTAACTTACCTTAATTCATTTTTATACAACGGCTTATGAGTTCAGTACTTACAATTTAATTATGTATGTTATGTAAAAATTATTTTTAAAATTATCAAGGGTGAAAGGAGTTTTTTCAAGACGGAAGTTCAGGTTAAATAATTAACGTCGCCAAAACTTATGCGTATGAACCCCACCATCGTCACCTGGGGAGGCAGGAGGAAGCTAGTTCTCGAAACTGCTTCGACGATGCTCATCACGCAACAGGTAACTATCCTCTGCCAACTTGTGGCGGCTCCGAGTTTATGGCCCCCTTCACACGAGGGTACTTAGTTGAATCAACTTTGCTACGGGCGAGTTATCAGGAAGTGTAACGAGACAGAAAAGTGAAGGAATTGCCCGGAGTCCTTCGCACTACCGTCAGCTCATGAGACACACCAGACACATGTGTCACATCCCGATGAGTTGAATCAACTTTTCAGGTGATTCAACTCATCAGGGCATTGCCAAGCTTCCGCTCTATACACGAGTAAAATAGTTGAGTCAACTTGGATCAGTTTTAACAGCGTTGCCACCCCATTCTCGTTCCCGATGCGTTGAGTCAACTTTTAGGTGACTTGAGTCAACTTTTAGTTGATTCAACTAATCAGGCCATTGTCAAGCTTCCGCTCTACACACGAGTAAAATAGTTGCGTCAACTCGGATCAGTTTTAACAGCGTTGCCGCTGCATTTTCATTCTGAAGAGTTGAATCAATTTTCTAGTTGACTCAACTCTTGGGGACATTAGCGATGGGCCTCTACAAATGCGTCAACCAGTTGAATCAACTCGGTTCAGTTTTAACAGCGTTGCTGCTATCATTCTCATCCCGATGAGTTGAATCAATTTTTTAGTTCTAACTCCCTCGTTGGGGGTATATTGAGATATAAGGTTTTAAACGTATTCATTCGTTTATAGAAACCAAGTAACTTACTTAATTCATTTTTATACAACGGCTTATGAGTTCAGTACTTACAATTCAATTATGTATGTCATGTAAAAATTATTTTTAAAATTATCAAGGGTGAAAGGAGTTTTTTCAAGATGGAAATTCAGGTTAAATGATTAATGTCGCCAAAACTTATGCGTATGAACCCCACTATCTTCACCTGGGGAGGCAAGAGGAAACTAGTTCTGGAAACTGCTTCGACGATGCTCATTACGCAACAGGTAACTACCCTCTGCCAACTTGTGACGGCGAGTTAATCGCCCCCTTCACACGAGGGAACTTAGTTGAAGCAACTTTGCTGCGGGCGAGTTATCAGGAAGTTTAATGAGACAGAAAAGTGAAGGAATTGCCCGGAGTCCTTCACACGACCGTCAACTCATTAGGCACACCAGACACATGTGTCTTATCCCGATGAGTTGAATTAACTTTTTAAGTGATTTAACTCATTGGGAAATTGCCAGGTCTTCTCTCTACACGCACGAGTTCAGTCGACTCGGATCAGTTTTAACAGCGTTGCCGCTACCGTTCTCGTTCCCGATGCGTTGAATCAACTTTTAGTTGATTCAACGCATCAACTGAATTCGAGATGAAACTCGTGCCACGTGACGATAGTGGATTGAATCAACTTTTACTTGATTCAATTAATCAGGACATTGTTAAGCTTCCGTTCTACGCACGGGTAAAATAGTTGAGTTTACTCGGATCAGTTTTAACAGCGTTGCCGCTACCATTCTCGTCCCCAAAGAGTTGAATTTATTTTCTAGTTGATTCATCTAATCAGAACATTGTCAAACTTCCGTTCTACACTCGAGTAAAATAGTTGAGTCAACTCAGATCAGTTTTAACAGCGTTGCCGCTGCTATTCTCATCCTGAAGAATTGAATTAATTTTCTAGTCGATTCAACTCATGGAGGCATTAGCGATGGGCGTATAAAAATGAATCCACCGGTTGAATCAACTCTGTTCAATTTTAACAGCGTTGCCGCTACCATTCTCATCCCGACAAGTTGAATCAATTTTTTACTTCTAACTCGTTGGAGGTACATTAAAATATAAACTTTTGAACGTATTTATCCGTTTATAGAAACCAAGTAACTTACTTAATTCATTTTTATACAACGTCTTATGACTTCAGTAGTTACAATTTAAGTATGTATGTTACGTAAAAATTATTTTTAAAAGTATCAAGGGTGAAAAACGTTTTTTCAAGTCGGAATTTTAGGCTAAATGACTAATGTAGCAAAAACTTATGCGTATTAAACTGCCAATTTTCACTGTAAAAACTTACAAATCGGTTAAGAGTACCAAAATTAATTTGTATTTGTTTACATTTTCAATTCGCCTATTTTAATGTGTTACATGCTCAGTATTATCGCTCCGATAGCTAGCAGATTTTATATACGCAGTACTGCTTTTGGTGTAGTTAGGCAGAGAAATAACTTTACTTAAAATGCATTTATTCTATAGTGAGGATTTAACTTTAAAAAAACGTATTTCATAACAATATCACAACATATTCAACTGACAAAAACCAACAACTCAGTGTAACAAAAATATTCACACTCGCACATACATTTAAATTATAGCTGAAAACGATAACATTGAATGTAAGAAGTATGTAAAAGCTAAAAAAGGAAACGAACACAATTATAAGTTTTAAAATATTTAATGACTATAATAATAGTATACATCGTAAGAAAACATATGCTGAAAATTATTGCTGATAATCTGATCGCTGTAAATTGAGAGTAAAAAAAAAGAAAAATGTAAAATATTTTTCTAATTAAATATTTTCTATTTGATTATAAAACATTTTTTTTGATAAAAAGAATCAGTAAATGAAAGGTTGAATGAATAAATGAAAAGATAATGAAACAAAAAGAAATAATAAAATGAATAAATCAATTAATATATGAAGAAAACTAAATGAGGGAGTGAAAGAATGAATGAATAAGAAAAAAAGTGAATGAATGAATAAATGAGTGAATTACTAAATGAAAGAATGTAAATAAATTAATTAATAAATGAAAACGTACGTGATTTATATTAAATGATTGAGTGAGTAAACGGAACAAGCTATTTCACTTTGCTCCGTATGTACTTGACTAATTGCACATTTTTTTTTTAAATAAAAATTTTTCTAATAAAATATTTTCTATTTGATTATAAAACATTTTTTTTAATAAAAAGAATCAGTAAATAAAAGGTTGAATAAATAAATGAAAAGATAATGAAACAAAAAGAAGCAATAAAATGAATAAATCAATTAATATATGAAGAAAACTAAATGAGGGAGTAAAAGAATGAATGAATACGAAAAAAAGTGAATGAATGAATAAATGAGTGAATTACTAAATGAAAGAATGTAAATAAATTAATTAATAAATGAAAACGTACGTGATTTATATTAAATGATTGAGTGAGTAAACGGAACAAGCTATTTCACTTTGCTCCGTATGTACTTGACTAATTGCACATTTTTTTTTAAATAAAAATTTTTCTAATAAAATATTTTCTATTTGATTATAAAACATTTTTTTTAATAAAAAGAATCAGTAAATAAAAGGTTGAATAAATAAATGAAAAGATAATGAAACAAAAAGAAGCAATAAAATGAATAAATCAATTAATATATGAAGAAAACTAAATGAGGGAGTAAAAGAATGAATGAATACGAAAAAAAGTGAATGAATGAATAAATGAGTGAATTACTAAATGAAAGAATGTAAATAAATTAATTAATAAATGAAAACGTACGTGATTTATATTAAATGATTGAGTGAGTAAACGGAACAAGCTATTTCACTTTGCTCCGTATGTACTTGACTAATTGCACATTTTTTTTTTAAATACAAAATTTTTCTAATGAAATATTTTCTATTTGATTAGAAAACATTTTTTTTAATAAAAAGAATCAGTAAATAAAAGGTTGAATAAATAAATGAAAAGATAATGAAACAAAAAACGAATAATAAAATGAATAAATCAATTAATATATGAAGAAAACTAAATGAGGGAGTAAAAGAATGAATGAATAAGAAAAAAGTGAATGAATGAATAAATGAGAGAATTACTAAATGAAAGAATGTAAATGAATTAATTAATAAATGAAAACGTACGTGATTTATATTAAATGATTGAGTGAGTAAACGGAACAAGCTATTTCACTTTGCTCCGTATGTACTTGACTAATTGCACATTTTTTTAAAAATACAAATAAGGTCAACATTAACTAATTTTTTTGCTGCATTGAAGATTAGGAGGTCTCAATTAATATTTCAAATGATAATAACATTAATTTTATCATTCTGTAGTAACAAAAATAATTTTTGACTTACGACAAAATATTACAATATGAGTATCATTTTTAAAAATTGCCTGTTTTACCAAATGCTTTGATCTTTGGCGGTATTTTTTTTCCTGACTCGAATAGCCTACATATGGCACTATATAGTTAAAATAATACCAGATATGTGGAACTAAAAGCAGAGAAAATATTTCGCTTTTCCACTTTGCCCCGCTTTTTAACTTTGACCAATGTTCCCCTACATATCGTTAAAAATGTGAAAAGACCCGTTGATAATCCGACCGCTGATAATCGGGATGTACGTATGTGCAGGTGTGCGTATGTGAGTACTGTTTGACCGCGGATTGTATGTAATTTGGCAATCTGCCAAGTAAAGACGATTCCATCTGAATGTATCTAGCAGGGGAGAAGGGAAAATAACAATGGGATTTTTTGATGCACTCGTTTTATAATGTCACTAGTGCCTTAGGACAAAGGAAAAACAAAATTAGTTACCATGGAAACAACAAAAAGAAAATAAAATATTTTCATTTCGTTCAGGAACCTAAAAGCAAAATGGTAAGCTCAAAACTTTGTTGTAAATAAGTAGATCAATTCATTTTTGCCGTGAGAATATAGATCGAATATTCTTTAGATTAAAAAAACGTTGCTGAGAGCAAATTTTCATTTTTACAAAACTCAGGCTAAATAATAGAGGCGAAAGTGCACATCTGTAACAACACAACCAACACCCCAATAAACTAATAGATACGTCCATTTCCGGCTATAAAACGGATTTCAGCCTTTCCATGTAATCGATGATCAAACAGTATGTATCTCGCATAACTCAAAAACAGTATGACCTAGAAAGTTGAAATTTGATACGTAGACTCATGGTGGGGTCTAGTTGCGGACCTCCCTTTTTTATTGAATTCGGATGCTCCAAAGCGGGTCTTTTACACCTTTTCGGGGGGAAATCATTGTTAATTCCAATGCAAACTCAAGTGGTGTTATAATTTGGCGGACACTTGGCAATATATCGCCAGTTTTTTGGTCGCCAAGTTTTGTCGCCAACTTGGCGACAAGCTTGGTGAATTTGTTTTCCGAAAATCTAGTTTCAATTTGGCCACTGTTGGTGATACTTAGAGTGAAAACAATTGAATCACATTAGAATTACCAATAATGGGGAAATAACATCAAATTGGTGTAAAAGGAAGTCATGTGATGCACACATCAGCTCGTTTCTAATACAGCAAAACCTGTGAAGTTGACCACCCTTGTAAGTTGACCACCTATCTAAGTTGACCGCTTTTTTCAGGCACGGAATTAGCCTTTATCATATAAATCAACCCTGTCAGTTGATCACCTGTTTAAGTTGACCGCTTTTTTCAGGTACGGAATAGCACTTATCATATAAATCAACCCTGTAAGTTGACCACCTGTTTAAGTTGACCACTAAAGTAGTGAGTGCACCGCAGGTGGTCAACTTACACAGGTTTCACTGTAGTAAGTTATTTCTCCTCTTTCCAGCTCTTCGATGTGAGCGGTAAGGAGATGGACACCAGGGGAAGCATCCAAAGGGAAGACTCCGATGTCCGAATCACCTTCACCATCACTCCTCCAAGGATCGGCTACTACAAGCTCCTCATTTTCGGCATGCCCAAGCCCAAGTTGAAAGGCAAGTGGCGACTGCCACTGTTGGCTTCCTTCCTAATCGACTGCAAGTTGACCAAGAATCCGGGAGAGGACGACCCTTACAACGCCAGCACGAAGAAGGACAGCAAGAAGAAGAAGATGAGGATACCAACGGTCAGATGAGGATGCCTTTTGGACCTGATTTTTCAGCCTGTTGAAGCAAAAGTTCTTCTTTCTTCAAACCTGAACGAATGACAGATTCTTCCACTGTTGTTTGACGTTATGACTTTTTTGTTGCATGTGTCTAGTCTTGCCATCAAGTCGGAATTCGAGTTTTTAAGCATTGTCTACAGTAATATTTTCAATACCCAACAGAGTATCTCAATGAAAATTGTTTCTGGTGGCACTGGTTTGACGAAGTCCTAACTACTTCTGCTAGAGCTCAGGACGTATGACCCAATGAATGCTGTCAAAATATGGGTTGAACATAAGTGTGGACATTAAACGGACCAAGATTTTCATACGAACTGGCTATTAGCATTGTTAATCATTAAACAAAATAATTTAATTAATCATCAAAATATGCTTTCTTGCTTAACTTTTCTAGTGCCAATGAAAGTTATAGCATACTAGCATTCCCGTATCTGGCATTGCTCGGGTAATGGAATTAGCAGGGGTTAAAAGTGCTTGGTGCACCTAGTTTCGAAAATTCTCTGTAATAATTACTTATTACCTATATTTGTTTCTAATTTTTGGAGGATCCCGGGGCCCCTGGACTCCTTATATATATGCCCTTGTCCTTAACCGTTCTTTAACTGTTATTAACGATCCTTTTAAAGTATTGATTATCTTCGCAAACACAGGCCATCCACATTTTATTGTTATACCTATGTTTAAGCAAGAACTTCTTTGTATAGAGACATTTTTAAAAAACTAAAAATGTATACAACATTTTTAGTTTTTTTTCTCTAGTGCTAAAATTATTAAGCTGCTTGATGAACTGACTTTGGAGCAAGCTACATAACATTGCCCGTGTGAAAAAAAGTCTTCTCTTAAATTGATCCCTGCTACTTTTAATGTCTATCCTTGTGACTTATTAACGGTTATTGCAAAGCAAACTTTTATAGGAAACTGCACTCTTCTAAATTCAAAAGGATAGTCCGCCTGTGATGATGTTCTTAAAAACTTCGTTTCTAGTTTTGAAAAAATGAAAGCAAAAGACAGAAACATTATTATTTGACTTGAGAAAAGCCTCGAAGAACCACGTGAGAAACAAAAACAATATCAAATTTATAGTTCGCTATCCACCAAAAGCTGAGATGAAGTACTGAATAATGATTTGAATGGAGGAAAGCCTTCGAAAATAAGGGATTTAAATTTCAATTAGGTTTTAATTTCGCAGATATTAAGGAGTTTTAATTTATTTCTCCCGAACTAATTGATGTTTCGAAAATCCTTTCTTAGTGGATACTTTCGTAATCATGTGCTGGACATGCCTGCCAAATTTCAAGTCTGAGGCTTCAGCGGTAATGGCTGTGCGTTGATATATATATGTTATCTCAGAACATTGAATTTTATATATTAAAATAGTTTAAGAGATTTAACGTGTTTTAATATATCATGGTCACACGTGCTGTTGCGTCCATTTCTTCTGCCTTATACAATTGAGTTGTATTACGCTGTCAGAATATTAAAATTCATTTGAAATAGACTTGTACTGAAGAATTTGACATGTCTACATCATCGTAATGTTAAAGCTGTAAAAAGCGCTTAACTTTCCCTTTACGTTTCTTGATTTCTTTTTTCCATTAATAATGCTGAGAAATTTAATTTTAGGTTTTGTTTCATTTGTGAGTTACTCGCTAAATATCCTTACCTAAATGCATTTATGAAATAGTTAACAAAGATAAACCATTCTAATACTTACTCTGAATAATTAGTGTTTTGTTGATTGCTCTTTATGAGTGAAACATTAGTTTCTGATTTTACTTCAATTATGATTATAATTTGGGTCACATTTCGTTTGTGCTTAGTCATAGGCTCTTATAAAATGTATGCTTTCTGCAGAGATGGTTGTAGAAAGGCAAGAAGTTTCGCACATTGGCGAAGATTCCTGCTACTATGCCCCGTGTACAGACCTTTATTATTTTCATTAAATTTTCTTGTCAGTTTCAGCTGACCGGAAAACTGCAAATAACTCTTGCTCTTGAAATGATTTTTGCTGTTAGGACAGGTCAAACCAGTGCTCGAAATTTGTCTAGGTAAAGTTATTTCAAATGATTTTCTATATTTTTCAGAAACATGAATGTTAATGGCAGCAGAGGGCTTATTTGTTATTATTCAAGTTAATTCCTGTATTTATTTTGCTATAGAGTACTTCAATTTCAAACACAGTAATATGAAATATCTTCCAGAGAGATCATTAAAATCGAAAATGCAATCAAAAAGTGTGTAAATACCTTTAATATGGTACAAGAGTCCAAAGAAATAGACACATCTATCATCATTTTTCGTCGCAAATGATATTGCAGAATAATATGTGTTATTTTCAAAAACGAGTTAAACCTGATTAAAAAATTAAACATTCAATTCAATCTATTTAAAAGTCTAGTTCCAGTAAATTCCCGATTATCCGCGGAATTGTGAGGCACAAGTGCCGCGGATAATAAAAATCGCGGATAATCCGTAAAAAGGCTAAAATAAGGGACGAGTATGGTAAAAATTGTCCTTCCTCAAAAACTTAGATGCATTGATGGATAATACTTTCTTCAAACAGTGAAAATACATACAGAACAGTAAAAATGTTTTGTATTTTTTCACAACAGAAAGTAACATCAATAAAGAACAAGTGTATGTACGATGAAGTGTGCAATAAAAATTATAAATACTTTAAAACAAAAACAAAAGAGTTTAAATTTATAATTTTTCGAAGAAAAAAAAGCCATTGGTATTTGAATTTGACTGACAAAATACATTTTCCTGATTATTGATTGATTCGCGGATAATCCGCTCGTAGATAATCGGGAGTTTACTGTGAGTATGCTTTTAGATCTGAGGCCCCTATTTTGGTGGAGCCGACGCATCCGCCATTTTGGAGCAAACTTGATCGAGTGCTTCGTAGCGATAGCATTGCTGCTGATGTTTACATTTCTTTAGCATGTGTTAAATGGAGTCAAATGGGTGGTTGTTCGGCTGTAAATTGTGTAAGCAGCTCCAAAAAAGGATTTCAGTTCTTCAAATTTCCAGCAGATGCAGAAAATAAAAAAGAAATGGATAAATAATAGCCAGCGGAGTGACTAGCAGTCTAGAAACGGCGCGCCAACTGTTTCCAAAATTTCGCCAATGTTCACCTTCGCTCTCCGACTCTCTCGTTCCCTGTTTGGCGAAGGATTGCCAGTAAAGGTAGCTTTCCCTGTTGTACGCTTGCTCCAAAATGGCGAATGCGTCGGCCTTTCCAGTAATAGGGGTTCTAGTTTAGTCCAGTCAAAGACCGAGGGATGAACAACGCAGGGATTAAATGGAAAAAACTTTACGCAGGAATAATAGAAACAATATGCTCTATGATGGGGCAAAACTTTTAATGAGTATATTGCTTTATCTTGACATTTCATTGTAAAAAGTGTAATTAGCACGATAATTGCGAAAAATAGCAACCCACGTTTTCCCGCCGGAAGTTATTTTAGTGCAATGACGAAATTTATACTCGATTGTCGAAAGTTCTCAAAAGAAAATCATATTAGTAAGCATTTGATTAGTATTAGGGTCATCCGAACAAAAATGTTTGCATCAAATGGATTAACGTTTTTGGCTAAGCGCGAACACGCGAAAATTCCTTTTCTTCATTTCAAACTCTTCAGTCGCGAAACTAGGATGATATAATTATCGCGAATGCTTAAATTGTTTTTCTGTAGCTCATTTGCAGTGACTGTATATGCATATACATTCCATGCCTTGATTCATAAAATGAAAAGTTGAGGTACCAAATGTACTTTATAAAGGGCTGTCCACAAATGATACAGCACTTTTTTTTTATTTACACCCCCCTCCCTCCCTTTTCCCAAAATGTCACACTTCAGTCCACCCCCGTCCTCCCTTTTGTCACAAAATGCCACACGTCAAGCTATTTTTCTTAAAACTAGTCTTATTTAAAAAAATGTGTGTGGTGTCACACGTTTTATAACCCTCTCCATGCCCCTGCGACAAACTTGCGCAATCTAACAAACCCCACTCCCCCATGAAACGTGTACACCATTTTTGGACAGTCCATAATGTAAAAGATATGTATATTTGTTTTTACTGGTGTGAATGTTGAAAATTTTCAAGTTTGCAAACTGACTGCTTAGCATTGCTTTCTTGAACTCTGAAACCTAGAGCCGCTATATAGATAGGCCGATGCATCAGCTTAAGTTAAGCCATTTTGGCTCGGATTTTTCATTGTTTCACTGCTTGGGTTACCACAGCAAAGTTTCGGATTTCGCCAAATTTGCAGAAAATAATATTTTATTTTATAAACAATTCACGTGCCGCTAATAATTACCCACGCTGAACAATCACCAAAGCGATAACTCGCCAGACAAGACAATCACTCAAACACGCGCTCCGATCCAAAAAGGCTAATCTTAAGCTGATGCGTCGGCTCGTATATATAGGGGCCTTACTGAAACCAAGAGGAAACATTTGATTCTATACATAGTTCCAAAAAACTATTGTTTCAGTGAGCAAACACTTGTTATTGGTACTGAATCATGGTTTCACTAAAAAAAAGAGATTAGTGCACTCTCGTTAGAATAAATCATTAGAATTGTTGTTGCCAAAAATAAAAATTTTTGAAAGAAGTTTGCATTCCCTGTAATAGAAGCATTTCTTTGAACCATTTTTGAAGCAAGTGCTTGACGAAGTTTAAAACTGCTTCGAATTACAACAAAATATGTATCAAGATGTCATGAAATTAAGACATTTGTGGAGTGAATTCAATCTCGTAAATTAGATTGCAGTTTAAATCATTTAAATCAGTATGAATTTTCAATGGTGTGTCAATGGAGTTTTGCCATTTCTTTCACTTCAGTTCCATTGAACAAACTAGCTTATTTGGTTTTCGTTGAACACAAAACACGAAAAGGCCGTCAAATTCCAACATTTTACTGGCAATAGTAAGGAAAGAGAAACGTTTTTCTTCAAATACTTCGATAACTAATGTTGCAGAAACTGCTGTTCACCTGCCACAGCAGTATAACAGATTCTGTTTCGTACTAAGCGAATAATGTATGCTTCTCTGGGTATGCTTTTCGGGGCAATTAGTGATACAGATTTTTATTTTTTTTTAATAATCTACCAACATTGCCGTCCATTATAAACATGACAGATTCTGCTTTCTTGAAATCTGATGAGTGCTTATCAAACGTCGTATGATTTGTTTGAACTGATGATAAGAAATAATGTTGGTTAGTACCAATAAATAATGCAAACATATTACTAATTGCTGATTTGATTCATAGTTGTTTTTTAAAAAATCTTTTTTCTAAATCTCTACTCAGGAATGAATTTACAATTTTCAGATAAGATATTTTGATAGCAAAAACTCCTTTCAAACTTTAAAAAAGAAATTATGAAAGCTAAGCTAAATAAAAATGAGTCTGCCAGACAACAAAATGATTTTTCAACTCTTTTTTCGAAATTAAAAGGCTATCAACGCGAAGAAACGTTCTTTTCTTGATAACGATATAACGTTATTCAAAATGAAATCAAAGAAAATTCTCAATAAAACCTCTAGACTATCGAGTTGATTTCTAAACAACTTGCTCCAGTGTGAAAACAGTGGTGCAACCTAAGTTTTTTGCTGGGAGAGAAGTTGTAATAATTCTTTTTTTTTTTTTTTTTTTTTTTTTTGCATACTGTTACGCAGTTGTATGTATTAGTAGTTTAGAAAATTTTCATCTGCGGAGCTGTTGAGGATGGAGTAAAGTACAAACAACAAAATAAAAATCCCTCTCCACCACAAAAATTGAAATTTCAATTCAAATAAGAATTGCGAATGAAATAAATGAAAATCAGCAAAATCAAAATCTACCCTCCCCCCTCCCACTCAAAAAAAATGAAATAAATTAAAATGTGCTTTGTACAATGTATATAATTTCAGAAACAAGGGTTGTCGATAAAAATAAGATTTTCCCTTTTAGGATCCAGTAAAATTTGTTCTCTTTACTGCCCCTCCCCTCCCCCGCCAAACAAAATCATGCCTTTCATCAATAAACTAATGTCTTTTGCATTGAAAAAAAGGTTGCTTGTAATCCCAATACACGTTCATGCAATTCTATTTGCAGTTTTTGTGCTTCATCATCTTTTTTTTTTTCTAAGTTATACTAAATTGTATATTAACGTTTGCATGTGAAAAACACAAGTAAAAAAAATCAAAGCTATTTTTCCATGCCTCAAAGCATCCGAACAGCCTCAAAGTTGCCGGCAATAAAAGGAGAAAATATATTACTATTTCTAATTATTTACTTCAGAAAATAAATAGAGATACATAAATTACCTATTGAAACAAAAATTCAATATGAATGAACCTTGTTTCTTTTGCAATAAACTGTTTGTACAGAACTGTTGAAACTGGATGAACCAAAAGAGCATTTTAATGTGTCATTTATTTAAAACGGCTTTAAGTATTTTCATTTTTTTTAGCAGTTTTAATAGTATGAAATGATAAGTACTTTTGTGTTTCATAGTAACGACGAAAAAATAACGCAATAGGTGCTCAAATATGCAACAAAATACAGATAAGTGTTTTGGGGTAATAAAAATCCCCGAGAGTTTCAGCTTTTTTACCTGAATAAAGTAATGCTTTTGGCGGATGACTTCACATCCAAAAGCAGGAACCTTTCTGCAGTGAAAAACGGGTACCTTATAACCCTAAAACACGTGTCTTCAATGTACTGAATCTTTTTGCATATTAGTATGTTTTTCTCATTATTAGTTTTTATATAAACCGCTGCAATAGGTTGACTTCTATAGAGACCTGTACCAACCTCTGAAACTTTATTACGCAGTAGAACGTCAAAAATCCGAATATCAAAAATCCGAACATCAAAAAATCCGAAAATCAAAAAATTCGAATGTCATACATCCAAACATCGAAAGACCAAACGACAGAAATCCGAACGTCAAAATATCCGAACATCAAAAATCCGAATGTCGAAAATCCAAAACGTCATAAAAATCTGAACATCCAAGAATCCGAACGTCGAAAATCCTAAATGTTCAAAAATCCGAACATCCAAAATCCGAACGTCAAACTATTAAAACGCACTTTCATGAAGTTTTGATAAATTTCTACTTTATATTCAGTTTGCAAAATGAGAGTTAATTTTTGTTTAAAAATATAACTCCATGTATACTCCTGTAGCGTCACGTACTGTGTTGTATGTTATGCACATACATATTGTATGACATTTTTATTTGATTAAATGGCACACAATTTTCCTAAGCGGTATTTTCTTGATTATTTTCAAAAATCCAAACAATATGAAAATCCGAACAACCTATGATTCCAACTCGTTCGGATTTCTTGAAGATCTACTGTAGTTGGATTGAGAACTGCTAGTTCTATGAAAATCCAAACAACCTATGATTCCAACTCGTTCGGATTTTTTGGCGATCTACTGTACTTGGATTGAGAACTGCTAGTTCTATGAAAATCCAAACAGCCTATGATTCCAACTCTTTCGGATTTTTCGGCAATCTACTGTAGTTGGATTGAGAACTGCTAGTTCTATGAAAATCCGAACAACCTATGATTCCAACTCGTTCGGATTTTCGACGATCTACTGTAGTTGGATTGAGAATTGTTAGTTCTATGAAAATCCAAATAACCTATGATTCCAACACGTTTGGATTTTTTGGCGATTTACTGTAGTTGGATTGAGAACTGCTAGTTCTATGAAAATCCGAACAACCTATGATTCCAACTCTTTCGGATTTTTTGAAAATCTACTGTGTAGTTGGATTGAGAACTGCTAGTGCTATGTTGTACATATAGTTCCTGTCTGACAAATAAAAAACCTTGCTTTTACTTATTCATTATATTTTCGTATGGAAACCTAAACAATGTATTAGAGATCTGAAAAACCTTGTTGTAAAACGATGGATAGGTGTTAGAAAGCATCTAAAATATTTGCTGATGATCTTCGAAAATGTAAATAGTTATATGTCGTATAAGAATGTATCTTGCTCTAGTGTATGAGCAAAAGAGCCCTTATGAAATCCGTCCAAACTGATGTTTAATAAATCATATTATTCTAAACACTTAGTTTTATTCTATTTTTTGAGTACAGAATGTTATTTTTGCAATACAAATGTCTGTAAAATAATACAGGGTGTCCTCTGAAGTCCATTGTTACCCCAATAGTTTTTGAAACGGCAAGAGCTATATTCTTAAAAAGAGGATCTAGGTATAGTCATGCGCTACATAATGAAGGCACTTACAGCGCTACCTGGCGGCAAAACGTGGAGTTAACGTTCATACCTCAAAAACGGTTCGAGATACGGGGAAAAGTCAATTATAAAGCTGTTCAGCTTAGTGAAATTAGGATAGAGAAAACATTTTTCACACGGTAACGTTAAAAATAGTAGGCGCAAAATGCATATTTTTTGGACCAAATAAATAGTAAAATTTGGAAATGGTTTGAAAATGTTTGCAAAGACAAATTAATGGAGGTGTTGTCAATTGGATAATGAGTAAATGTCCAGTTAACACAACTAAAGTAAAAAAAAAATCCCCATTAATTGCATCAAAGTTGCATTAAAAAGACTTTAACAAAACAGCCCATTCCACTTTGCTCAGGAATGCTTGGTAAACTCTTTGAACTCAATCTCTAGACTAATAAACCGCTGTAACCGATATTTCGCGTATTTCTTGCAAGTTTCAATTCAAGTTGAGAAGCAAAGGGGGAGGATCTTTGCCTTTTGGAGTTAGTAGACGCTACAAAAAGTTCGATTAAAGCAGAAAAACAAAATCTCCGACTCTATAAAATTTTCCTGAATTGAGTTAATATTTTATTCGAAATAATGTGATAGGGATAGATATTTGATTCAGCATGCACCATATTAGTATATAGCCTTCATCTGATTTTATCAACAAAAGATTTCGTTTTGCATGCTGCTAAGAGATGGCAACACTAAAGCATGTGAAGGAATTGTTTCTTGATTGTTTCAGCAGAGTGCAGCACTGCAGCACTGCAGCTCTAAAAGAACAATGGAACATTCAAAAGGGGGACACTTAAAATTAATTCGCCTTAACCGCATTTCATTTGCACATCCAGAGCCGTGTCCAAGGGGAGAGTTTTAGGGGTTAAACCCCTCCCATTGAAAAAAAAAAAAAACAATGAATCATTAAACGATTTTCCAAAACGTATTTTAAGTTTTAATTAATTTTAAAGTTAAACTCTGATACAGTATTCAGTCACCCTCTTTAATATTTCCCCATGTTTAACAATTACTATTTTCCTCAATTGTAGGATTCCCAATCCCCTTCGCTTCTAAGTGCTTGAAAAAATGGAATGGCTGGAAAGTCCGGCAATGCTATAAGCATGCAAGGGAAAATTATATAAACGAATATTAGACAATGACGTACCCCCCCCCCAAAAAAAAAAAACTTAGGGGCATGGAAAATGGATACTTTGCTTACTGTTTTTTTATGGTACGCCTTTAGTGTTGGATGAATTAGTCGTTTCACACATTAGAAAAATGTTTCTATGCGGAAGAGCAATTTTTTTAATACAATTTTTATTTTCATTAAATTCCTGTTCAATATTATTTGATGGAAAAACAAAAGAAAAAAAAGAAACTAGAATTTGGTGGCATAAAAGAAATATGTGTGCTTTTACAAAATGCTTTTACAAAACTGTACAAATAAGATTTCATTTAAAAACATAATAAAACGCAAAACGTATAAAAAAAAAAGGCCTAGTTATCGAACTAAAATGAACTATTCAACACGCGTAGTTAGTTTTCCTTTGACAACGTAAGTTACATAGGTAAAAATTTCAACCCCTCCCTTTATGAAATCCTGGACACGGGCCTGTGTACATCATATGGCATGAAATTCATTAGGGGCAGGAAAATTTTATATAAATCATCTAAATACTCCTTTTTAACTGTATCAGTGCTTTTATTCTTTCCTTCTTTTTTTCCTTTTTTATGCGGGGAGCGGGATGCAGGCTGTAACGAATTCAAAACACCGAAAGCATTTTTGCATAAAATTGCTCTCAGTCCAGTCAATGAGTGCTCAAAAGAAGGCGGGTAGAGTGCACGGAATATGCCAGAGTTTTTGCCTTCGAAATATTTCTGGGGGTAGTTATTAGTAAGTAAACATACTAAAAGTCCCTGCTCCTAGGAGGAGAGTTAAAGGATGGAAGGGGGGAGGAGCCAACTTTTGATTTTTCGAACAAATCTCGAAAAGGTGTAAAAAATGTTTCGAATTATTATTTCAAGCGAATTTAAACTTCCTATGAAATTGTTTGCTTACATACAGGGACTGATTTACGGCAGGGCATTCGGGGCCCGGGGCACCAAAGGAAAAGGGGCACCAAATTTCTGTCATCATTTTTTTTTTTTTTTTGAGCCAAAAGACAGAGTGCAAAAAGACAGAAAAAAACTCCAAAACAGTTTTATGATGGACAATGTGAAGAAGTCATACTAGATTCTAAGCAAAGTTTCAAGGTTTCCTGTTATTTATGTAATCTGTGATAATTAGATTACAAAACCAAATATCAGGATGTCAGCCTATGATGGCATATTAAAGAAATTTTCTTGCTTGTTTGAATGCGACAAGCAAAAGATTCGATAAAGTGCAAAATATCTTTAAAAATCTCACTCCTAAGATTTGGAGGAATCTTTTCTGATGAATGTATTCATATTAGTTCAATCATCGGAAAAAAAAGTTTAATGACCGAAAAGTTTTAAAAAAAATCCATAAACTTGGTAAATGGATACTTTTGCCAATGTAGATACAGCCCTGAAATTGTTTTTGACTTTGCCAATCTCCAATTGTAGTGGAGAACGATCATTTTCGCTATTGAAGAGAACTAAGTGTCCTTTGCGTACTCTCATTTCTGATAGTAAATTATCTTCATTAGCTCTATTATCAATAGAAGGAAGTTTGACCGCAAAACTTGGTTATAAGGACATTATAGATGAATTTACTACAAGAAAACAAAGGAACGCAGAAAGCACATTATGATTTACCATAACCATCATAGTTTCTCCATCTGCGACAGTAAAACATTTTCTTACATGAAAATCAGGAATTTATTTTAGGGTTTTCTTTCTATCAAAATGATATCCAAAAATTATCTTCATGTTTTTTTTGGGGGAGGCACCATATTTGTCAGTGCCCCGGGGCACCCAAATGAGTAAATCGGTCCCTGCTTACATATGATTGTCGAATTTCCAATGGTTTTCTGGGTACATGTGATTGAAAATTGATACTTTCCAAAGAAATTATTTTTATCACCAATATGTCATGGGGTCCCTCACAATTGCTACATTTGCAAAATGGTAAATCCGCTACGGGGTTTTGTTTAGACGCTTCGTAGATCTTTTTTTAAAATAAGGGGAGGAGGGGGGACTACACTCGTGGTGACAATGCTACTGTATAAAGTAAATCAACCTTTCAAAGGGGGCAGGAAAATTTGACCTTGCCCTGGTCATGAAAATTTGCAAGTCGGTTCTGAATCCGAACATCAATAAATAGCGTTATATGTAAATACAGTTGGACGGGGATTGCAAATGTAGTTCGTCTCAGCCAAGCGCGGATATAGATGGGGGTTACGAGGTTCATAAGATCATGACCCGCCCCCCTCCCCCTCCTGAAGCGGCCAAATGTTGTCCAGAACTAGATTTCGGGAATATATATTTCAAAAAATGCCCCCCCCCCCATCTTTTATTTGAGCATAAAATTACACTTTGGCCCCTCTCTTTCCGGTAATGACCCCCTCCAAATCCAGAAGTCCTATCCGCCCCTGTCTTCACTCGCTTGTAAGTAATTCGTTTTAAGCGAGCTCCAATAAATGAGGATCCACTGTATACAATTCCCTGGTATATGGCACCGACTATGAGTTTATTGTGTCTTTCCGAATGTCAGCAGCTTATTGGCCATTTTTGAACGTTTGACTTGATTGGCTGGTAGAGCACGTTTTTTCAATCCTCGCTTGACTTTTTATTGGAGTTACAAAAGATAATTACTGTTTGACCACGGATTGTATGTAATTTGGCAATCTGCCAAGTTAAGACGATTCCATCTGAATATGTCTAGCAGGGGAGAAGGGAAAACAACGATGGGATTTTGATGCACGAATCTTATAATATCACTAGTCCCTTATTCATTTATTTCATTTTCAAAAATAAAATAAAGGGAAACAAAAATAATTACCATGGAAACAACAAAGAAAATAAAATATTTTCATTTCGTTCAGGAACGTAAAAGCAAAATGGTAAGCTCAAAACTTTGTTGTGAATAAATAAATCAATTGATTTTTGCCGTGAGAATATAGATCGAATATACTTAAAAAATGTAGATAGCAGTGGCGCACACAGGAATTTTACAATGGGTGGGTCCAAGGCCAAGAGCCTCATTCTCATATCATACCCCAATATGCCGTCAAACATATTGGCTTGATTTTATCGGAACGAAGAACAGTAAAAATAAATTATTGAAATTAAATTAGCATTTTTAAATGAAAATACTTAAATAAATAACCAAAGAGCAAACTAATGTATGCTTTTATTTTTCTCATATTTGAAAAATGGATTCAAGTTCATAGAATCTCATTTTAATTTGTAATTACAAAACTGAAAACATGGTTATTGCAGAGCATTCATTTATAATCACCATTCTGCTTCTTACAAACAATTCGTTATAGGAAAAGTGCACAGCATTTTTAAAAAAATATTTTAACATGAGGATTTTATTTTTTCACATATTACAACTGAAAGTATTATGACCTTTGTTTGAAATTATTCTATGTACAAAATAAATAGAATCAAAATCAATCGGGGGAAAAAGCAAGACCTATGGGAGGGGTCCGGACCCCCTGGACCCCTCCCTTGTGTGCGCCACTGATAGATAGATATAAAATATAAAAGATATAATGTATAAAATATAAAATAAAATAGATTTAAAAAATGTTGCTGTGAGCAAATTTTCATTTTTATTAAACTAAGGCTAAATAATAGAAGGCAAAAGTGCACATATGAGACAAACCAACTAACATCCCTATAAACTAATAGATACGTCCATTTCCGCCTATAAACCGGATATTAGCCTTTCCATGTAATCGATGGTCGGACAGTAGGAATGCTATCAAGAGGCTTTCTGGCTGAAACTTCTATTCAGTCAGAGGAAAGACTGAATCGTCCCTAATAGAAATCCTAACTGAAAGCGCAATGGTTCCCAATGGGAGGTAACAGGAGGTCAATGTGACCTTAAAAAATTCCTTGTTCCGCAAATGTTGTCTGATGTTTCGGAAAAATTATCATCATTCGGCAAAATTTGGAGCTCTGTTCAGCAAAATTATCATTCGGCGAAATTCGAAATTTCATTCGGTAAAGATTTCATCATTCGGATAAATTTGGAATTACATTCGACAAAATTATCAGCATTCTGCAAAATTTTGGGGCTCTGTTCGACAAAATCATCATTCGGCGAAATTCGAAAATTTATTCGGTAAAATTTTTATTATTCGGCAAATTTTGGAGCTCTGTTCAGCAAAAGTATCATCATTCGGCGAAATTCGAAATTTCATTCGGTAAAGTTTTCCTCATTCGGATAAATTTGGAATTACATCCGACAAAATTATCAGCATTCTGCAAAATTTTGGAGCTCTGTTTGACAAAATTCGAAATTTTATTCTTTAAAATTTTTATTATTGGGCAAATTTTGGAGTTCCATTCGACAAAACTATCTTCATTCGGGAAAATTTGGAGCTCTGTTCGGGACACTGAGGATTTTCATCCTCCAAAAAAATGAGCTCCCAAAATGTTTGGGGCGCTCCTGTGAAAGCGAAATAAGGCTTGGACTCTATATTCACATGACGTCACTTGGGGGTATTAACCGACACTGCTTCCAAATCCCGATTCTCCAGCGTCCATTAACACATGCATGTTTTCGGCTTAGAAACTCATATTTCTATTTTAAAAAGGGGTCTTTTGAAAATTTTTAATTCAGAAACGTTGTAAAAGAAAGATGAGCGAATCATTTGGTATGAAATATGTACTCCTTTTTAAATTCTTATTTTTTAGACATGAAAAGCTTCTTGGCTCCTCGTCAGAGTTTCAATTTTTCTTAAGGGGGTCCGGGACACATTTTGAAGAACATTTTATTAAACAGTTTAGAGTTTTGGAATTTTTTGCAATGATTCACCTTCTATTTAATTAAAATTATAACATAAATATTAAAGAAAAAAAATTTTTTTTAATTTTTTTTTTTTTTTCTTTGTTTAAATGGGGTTGCTTGAAATCGCTAAAACTCAAAATATTCTTGGTAAATTTTCAAATTTTTTTCAAAAAAAATATGGCCAAATATCTAAGCTTTAATTTTTAATCTGCGGTTTAAAAAATATTAATTCAATAAAAAATAGAAACTATTTGAAGAAAAATTCAAAAATACATTTTTTTTAAAAATATCACGTTAGTCCGTTAGTCCGTTACGATACCGTAGTACCGTTAGTTGTTGATTTTCAGTTTACCGTTATTGTCGTGAAATTTCCATCATTCAAAACGCTACTAAATATATATATCATTATTTTCTTGCGTACTCGATAAGCAACATTTAATCACCAAAATAATAACCACAATAAGATTATATCAATAATCAACAAGTGAGAACCTAATTAAAAATGATTCTTGTGCTTCGTAGATTACTACACAACAGCGAGCGCAAAAAATAAAAAAGAAATCTCTCTCCGTCTAGCTTTTTCTTTTGCTTTTTTGTTCAAGTGTTTGAATCATTTCCTGTTAACGGTTTATATTTCGATAGCGTTAGGAATTTCTTTAAATTTTTAAACTGTCGAAAAATTTCATGAGCATTTTATTTTATTGTTATTTTGATCGAAATTTTGAACGTTTGAAAAACGAATTTGTTTTTCCGTAACTTTAATATCCCAGAATATTTTTGGCTCTTCATGTAAACAATTCATAAGTAACTCTACACTTTACTTTCGGTGCTGTTATTTCTCACAAATGATCATTAACTTAACTATGATTATTCAAATAATTACTCGTCTTTAACTTTAAATATATTTGTGACAACTCCTTGATCTTACTAATATTATATATGCGAAAGTTTGTCTGTATGGATGTATGGATGTTTGTTACTCTTTCACGCAAAAACTACTGAACGGATTTTGATGAAACTTTACAATAATATAGCTTATGCATCAGAATAACACATAGGGTAGTTTTCGTCCCGTTATGGGGGGGCAAAACCCCCTTAGGGGGGCAATAAAACACAATTTTTGTATAAATTCTCTAATATTGGGATGAAAAAATACTTGCACATATTTACATTATATGTCCATCGAAAGCTCTGATTTTTCTGCTGAAGATGGCACCTGTTCGAAATTTCTAAGTAGAATAAAAAACGAGTTATGAGCTTTTTAGATCCATGTTCGAAGGCTTTCCTCAACTCAATACAGTATTTAGTGTATCATCTCAACTCCCTGTCGATAGCGACAATTGTTGTATTGTTGACTTTCTTTGCTTTTCGTGATTGTTCAAGGCTTTTCTCAAGTCAAATCTTGAAGTAAGATTTTTGCACAAGATTGGCAAATAATACATGATTTGGCTGATGATTTTCCATTTAAACGGAACTTTAATGTAATTAATGGTTTTTATTATTATTTATGCTGATTGAACACTTACTCATTATCCAAACAACCAGCAGATCGCCAAAATTTTTGCAGAAAGATTTCCGTAGCTGATGCATTTGGCAGTCTTTTCAACGTTGCTGTTTTTGAAGCCGAAGACTACGTCACAATGTTTCTCAGCTTTCACCATGTAAACAAAATATCGCCAATCAAAGAATTTTCAAAAGACTTTTTTTACTGTGTTAAATAATCCAGCAACTAAATTAGACAAATCCATAAACAGCACAAAAACTTCCATTAATTTTCCTTTTTGCACAATTTCAAACAATCACCAAATTTTATTACTTATTTTGGTAATATTTCGGATGAAACTGTTTAGCGCCATTTTATGGTGACCAAAAATATCTCAGCATCTGGCGACGATATCTCTTTAACGAAAATTAATATCATATCGTTTTACAAAGTAAGGAAAGAATGGGGGAGCATCATCGAAGGTACCCCGAAACGATTTTCGCAAATTCGGTAAAATCGCACCAAGAGCCACAATGATTGAAATTTCCCGAAATAACTAAAGCAAGTATAAGGGGATTACGAGCGCAGCTACTTTTTTTTAATCACTTCGTACTTCATTAGCCATACAGAGAAGGTTTTAGACTCCATTTTAAAAAAAAGTATCAACAGATTAATCTTTTTAAACATGAGAAGATTAATTTCATGTTTTTTAAATTTGTATATGCTTAAATATAGTGCTTTCGGTTCTAAATCAATACTACTTTGTTCTTTATACTTATTGCTATTTTAGTTTTATGGGTAAGGAAGAAACTCGATTTTTAATCACGTCAAAAAGATGTGTTTTAAATTCTTTCACTTAAAACAGAAAACAAAAGCAAGTAACGATTTTTTCTAATAATTATTACTGACCCAGGCAACGCCGGGTATTTTTGCTAGTACCAAATAAAGTCTGTAGATATTTATTGTTTTATTCATTTTTAATATTACTTTGTAAAAAAAAAAAAAAAAACTTCATCAGTACGCAGAATTTTTTCACAAGTTTTTACCGCCCCGAGAGTTATTATTATTATTATTATTTATTTCATTTATTTTTAAGAAAAGGATAAAAATTTCACAGGTCCTCAATGTTTTTCATTTGCTTTTACCCGACCCGTGGGTCAAAAGAGTTTGAGAAACACTTATGTAGAGAACGATCAGATGAATTAAAACAATGAGCACTTGTTAACTATGTTGAAAACTCTGAAATATGATCAAATGCTGTAATTACAAGTTTTAATCATTTCCAATACTGAATTCATCAATGTGAAACGTGTGCAAAATGTAGACTTTCATGAATCAAAACAAAACTGTTAAAAAAAAAAATACAAAACTATATTCAAAAACGCACACAATACGGGGGAGGGGGGAGGAGGATATACAGTAAGGGTGCCATTTCTCTCTCCGAAGGTTCATTCTTTTCACCCCGGCTGCCTATTTTTTAAAAGGTGCCTGTTTTTCACCCTAGTTAGAGGTGTAATTTCGACTCCATATTAGGTGCCGCTGGTGAACAAGCGTTTCACCCCTGAAAGATGCCGAATGCAACCTGTAGTTTTAACAGTGTAAGCTCCGGGAGGCCGTAAAGGCCTGATCTAAGGCGTCATACTTATTTTATCTTTGTTCATACTCGTAACTGGATGCTTCCGGGTTTGTTACCAGCCAGTCAAAGTTCCTCCGTGTTCTTTAATGGCGACTGGGACATGTTAAAGTGTTTCGTGGACATAAATTCTAATGTAATATCAAAGCTATCGGACATGCTTGCTTTAGGAGTTTTCCGGGTAAATCAGGAAGGTGCCAAGCTACAGAAATGATCAGCATTATACACACCTGTTTGTGAAAATTGCAAAACCACGAAGGACTTACGCGAGTGAGCTGAAAATTGCAGGAAATGTAAATTAGGGTATGATATGCAAATGATTAGAATTGCAGACCGGTAGCGCATGCGTATGCTGAGCAATGCTCTCTGAACGACGGATAGAACCGAATATAAATAGACGGCTGTAGCGAGGCGTGTATGATTATCGGTGGTTATATGCTAGAGTAAATGTTAACTGAATCTTTACTATGCCTCTTCGACGAAAGAAAGCGAAATTTGAGCAAATTTCGGAGTTTGAACGAGGCAGAATCGTCGGCCTTCGTGAAGCTGGATTGTCTTACCGTGCAGTAGCCGCTCGTGTGCAGCGTAAAAGCAGCACAATCATGCGTGTTTGGAAGCAGTGAACGGACGAGGGTCGAACAGCTCGAAAATCCGGGAGTGGACCCCGAAATGTGACGTCAGATTGCGATGACAGACACCTGGCGTGTAGGGCCCTGACGGACCGCACAGCTTTTCTAGACAACTGACAGCACAGTGGTCAACAGCTACAGGTGTTTCATTGTGTTCTTCATCAATTCGGAGACGTTTGCTGCAGCGTGGGCTGCGCGCAAGGATTCTTTTATACAGGAATCCTCTAACGCAAAACCATCGCCGCCTGCAGCTACACTGGACCAATGTGCATAGGAGCTGGCGTGCTGATTGGCAGCAGGTCGTCTTTTCTGACGAATCCCGCTTCAATTTGTGGCACCATGATGGTCTAATTCGTGTCAGGCACTATGCCGGTGAACGGCACATTCCGGAGAGCATTATCGAACGCCACAGTGAACGAACACCCGGAGTTATAGACCAAGAGCTGACCCCCCAAAACACTATTTATCTCTTTTATGGCTTGTGGCCGGTTAAAATAATAAAAAAAATGCAATTTAAAACTTTGGCTCGAATCCCCCCCACTAATTTTGGGTCAAACGGCTGCGTGGGTGGGTGAAAGGTCAAAAAAAATGAAAAATATCAAAGTGATGAGTTAAATGGCTAAAAACTATATAATAGCATTAAATTAATAAGAAAAAACCCGTAGCGAATTTCCCCCCCAGCTATGTTGGGGCGAACGTGGTGCCCCCCAGGGGTAAAGTATCGATTATTAAACTTAAAAAAAAATGATCACTTTCGTGGGGGGGAATTTTACAGGGTATTAGTTTCATTATTTTGATTGCCAAAAAAAATTCCCCCCCAGTAACTATGGGTCAATTTGTCAAAAAAAATTTTTTTTGTTCCTCTTTATTTGGTTCAAGTCGAGTATTATTCGAACTTACGCATGACTGTTTAAGTTGCAAAAAAAACCCCAAAGTTGGAACGTTTTTTCACTAAAAAAAACTCGTAGCAATCCCCCCCCCCACACCTATGGAGGGGGTTGCTACGCGGTGCGCAGTTTTACAACGTGGTGCCCCCCCCCCAGTGATGAATTGTCGATTAATTAAATTAAAATAAATGATCACTTTCGTGGAGGAAATTTTACAGAGTATACATTTAATTGCAAAACAAAATATCTCTTCCCCAGCAATTATGAGTCTACTAGATGCATTGCCAGGCGTTGCACGGTCTACCTCAAAAATGTACGTGTATTCGGCGTTCCAAGCATTTTATACAATTATATAAATTTTCTCGCTTTCATTACATTTCTTATTGCTGCTCCACTCCTATTAGTCAAAGCGCAATGTTATATAGCCTATAGCCTTCTCAATAAATGGACTATTCAACACAAAATGAATTTTTCAGTTCGAACCCGTCGTCCCTGTAGACCAAGAGCTGAGCCCCCAAAACACGGTTTATCTGTTTTATGGCGGGTGGCCGGTTAAAATAATAAAAAAATGTGATTAAAAATTTTGGCACTAATCCCCCCCCCCCCCTCCGCCCACTATTTTCGGGTCACACGCTGCATGGGTGGATGAAAGGTCAAAATAAAAGAAAAATATTAACATAAGTGAAATGGCTAAAAAGTATATAATAACATTAAATTAATTAAAAAAAACCACATAGCAAATCTCCCCTCCAGCTATGTTGGGGGCCGAATGTGGGAGCCCCCCCAGAAGTGAATATCGATTGTTAAAATTAAAAAAAAAAATCACTTTCGTGGGGTTGGGGATGGGGGAACTTTACAGGGTATTTGTTTCATTATTTTGATTTCCAAAAAATCTCCCCGCCCCCAGTAACTATGGGTAACTTTGTCAAAAAAAAAAAAAAAGTTTTTTGTTTCTCTTTATTTGGTCCGAGTCCAGTACTATTCGAACTTTCCCATGACCTCTTAAATTGTAAAAAACAATTGCAATTATTTATTCGGTAAAAAAACACGTAGAAAATCCCCCCCCCCCCAGCTATGTTAGGGCGAACTTGTTGCCCCCCAGGAGTGAATTATCGATTGATTAAATAAAAAAAAAAGATTACTTTCGTAGAGAGGAGGGATTTTCTCAGAGTTTACATTTGATTGTAGCAGGAAAAAAAATCCCCCCCCCCAAAAAATGTTTTTAATTTAAATTAGAAATTTTGAAATATTTTTCAAAATGAAAGGAAGCAATTCAGCGTCCGTACATCTGCTTCTACCATTGTGTGCTCAGCATGAAAGGAATGAAGGGGAAAGTATACGCCTGTGATGATTTCTTCTTGCTGTTTCGAGGGCAGTTTCGTCAGTGATCAATTGTAGCCAACACAGTGAAGTCGTTATAGCTGTTGGTTTTTCTTTTCGGAGCACACTGTACCGCATCCTTAAACTGAAAATGTAAAAAAATCCTTTTTTCAAAAATATATTTTGATGTTTTTATATTATGAGTGTTTTAAAGGGTAATTTTAAGTGTAGCCAGCCACCAGATAAAAGATAATTTAGTATATTATCTCTAGAGTATACATTTAATTGTTTTAATTGCAAAAAAAAAAAAAAAAACTCCCCCTACCCCATTAATTATGAGTTTATTTCACAAACAAAAGTGATTTTATGTTAAAATTGCAATAACGACTTTTTTACTTGTAAATGTTAATGCGTTAATCCGATGCGTTAAATGAATTTTTAAAATAATAATTTGGAAATTCATATAGATTTATTTACCTTCAGCATATTGGTTGTGATAGTGTCTATCTAGTTTGATAAAAATGTTCCTGCAATCTCGATGATATAAATCTGCTTCTGTTAAGAACTCGGAAAAATCTAAATCACGGAATTTCAGTTTTCAGTGTTTTCGAATCTTTGAAACTTTTATTCCTTCAAATAAAGTTTCTGTCAAAACATTATCTTTTATCTGGTGGCTGGCTACACTTAAAATTACCCTTTAAAACACTCATAATATAAAAACATCAAAATATATTTTTGAAAAAAGGATTTTTTTACGTTTTCAGTTTAAGGATGCGGTACAGCGTGCTCCGAAAAGAAAAACCAACAACTATAACGACTTCACTGTGTTGGCTACAAATGATCACTGACGAAACTGCCCTCGAAACAGCAAGAAGAAATCATCACAGGCGTATACTTTCCCCTTCATTCTTTTCATGCTGAGCACACAATGGTAGAAGCAGATGTACGGACGCTGAATTGCTTCCTTTCATTTTGAAAAATATTTCAAAATTTCTAATTTAAATTAAAAACATTCTTTTTTGGGGGGGGGGATTTTTTTTCCTGCTACAATCAAATGTAAACTCTGAGAAAATCCCTCCTCTCTACGAAAGTAATCTTTTTTTTTATTTAATCAATCGATAATTCACTCCTGGGGGGCAACAAGTTCGCCCTAACATAGCTGGGGGGGGGGGATTTTCTACGTGTTTTTTTTACAGAATAAATAATTGCAATTGTTTTTTACAATTTAAGAGGTCATGAGAAAGTTCGAATAGTACTGGACTCGGACCAAATAAAGAGAAGCAAAAAACGTTTTTTTTTTTGACAAATTTACCCATAGTTACTGGGGGGGGGGAGATTTTTTGGAAATCAAAATAATGAAACAAATACCCTGTAAAGTTCCCCATCCCCAGCCCCACGAAAGTGATTTTTTTTTTAATTTTAACAATCGATATTCACTTCTGGGGGGGGGGGACTCCCACATTCGCCCCAACATAGCTGGAGGGGAGATTTGCTACGTGGTTTTTTTTTTAATTAATTTAATGTTATTATATACTTTTTAGCCATTTCACTTATGTTAATATTTTTCTTTTATTTTGACCTTTCATCCACCCACGCAGCGTGTGACCCGAAAATAGTGGGCGGAGGGGGGGGGGGATTAGAGCCAAAATTTTTAATCACATTTTTTTATTATTTTAACCGGCCACCCGCCATAAAACAGATAAACCGTGTTTTGGGGGCTCAGCTCTTGGTCTACAGGGACGACGGGTTCGAACTGAAAAATTCATTTTGTGTTGAATAGTCCATTTATTGAGAAGGCTATAGGCTATATAACATTGCGCTTTGACTAATAGGAGTGGAGCAGCAATAAGTAATGTAATGAAAGCGAGAAAAATTATATAATTGTATAAAATGCTTGGAACGCCGAATACACGTACATTTTTGAGGTAGACCGTGCAACGCCTGGCAATGCAGCTAGTAGACTCATAATTGCTGGGGAGGAGATATTTTGTTTTGCAATTAAATGTATACTCTGTAAAATTCCCTCCACGAAAGTGATCATTTATTTTTAATTTAATTAATCGACAATTCATCCCTGGGGGGGGGGGGCACCACGTTGTAAAACTGCGCACCGCGTAGCAACCCCCTCCATAGGTGTGGGGGGGATTGCTACGAGTTTTTTTTAATGAAAAAACGTTCCAACTTTGGGGGGTTTTTTTGCAACTTAAACAGTCATGCGTAAGTTCGAATAATACTCGACTTGAACCAAATAAAGAGGAACAAAAAAATTTTTTTTGACAAATTGACCCATAGTTACTGGGGGGGAATTTTTTTTGGCAATCAAAATAATGAAACTAATACCCTGTAAAATTCCCCCCCACGAAAGTGATCATTTTTTTTTAAGTTTAATAATCGATACTTTACCCCTGGGGGGCACCACGTTCGCCCCAACATAGCTGGGGGGGGGGAAATTCGCTACGGGTTTTTTCTTATTAATTTAATGCTATTATATAGTTTTTAGCCATTTAACTCATCACTTTGATATTTTTCATTTTTTTTGACCTTTCACCCACCCACGCAGCCGTTTGACCCAAAATTAGTGGGGGGGATTCGAGCCAAAGTTTTAAATTGCATTTTTTTATTATTTTAACCGGCCACAAGCCATAAAAGAGATAAATCGTGTTTTGGGGGGTCAGCTCTTGGTCTATTATGGTTTGGGGTGCCATAGCATATCATGGACGATCACAATTGCTACGAATTGTGGGCAATTTGAACAGTACCCGAAACATAAACGAAGTTTTACAACCCCAAGTTATACCTTTCCTGCAAGGATTGCTAGGGGCTGTATTCCAGCAGGATAATGCCCGTTCACATGTCGCCAGGACTGTCAAATCCTACCTTGATTCGCAGCAGGTACAACTTCTTCCTTGGCTTGCATATTTCCCGGATAAGTCACCGATTGAACATGTGTGGGATTTCGTTGGGTGGTCTCTCGCTCGTGATCCTCTTCCTATTGCTTCGACAGAAGAACTTTGGTTGCGCATACAAACAATATGGACTACTCTACCGCAGGCAGATATTCAAACTTTGTTTCACTCCATGCCGAGTCGTGTAGTAGCTCTTATTGCGGCGCGTGGTGGCCACACAAAATACTAATTTCTATCTCTTTTTATTGTTTGTTTGGTTTGAAAATATAATCATTTCTTTGTATCATTACCACTCAACTGAGCATTAAATTTTATTCAACTATGATGCTTCCTTCATGGTGTTGCAGTTTTCGCAAACAGGAGTGTAAGAATAACAGTAAAAGAATAGTTGCACAAAAACATTATTTCTGAAATGAATTACAGAATGTATGCATAAATTGCTTTTTTAAGGCTGGAAATCATTGTGAAATGTAGAACATTTGAAAATACAAAATATATCAATGCTTTGCCATAATTAACAAAGAATGTCTGTGTAAATACTGGATTAAATTATAGAGATATCAAATGTTTTGTCCTAAAATACACTAACAAGTAATCTTATACATATAAAATCTGAGTATCTATCTATCTATCTATCTATCTATCTATGTCCAAGCTTCTTCTCCCGAACGACAGTGAACTGACCATCGAACCAGGTATCGATGGATTCGTCATCCTCCCGTCTTCATGTTTGGCTACTTAACATAATCCTCCGATAATAATTAGCGGAGATATCAATTAAAAACTTTTAATTATGACTCTTAGATTTCAAAATCAAATCACTATTTTTCGAAGGCTTTCCTCCATTCAAATTATTATTCAGTGCTTCAACTCAACTTTCCGGATGAACGCTTTTATTAAAATTTATAGCGTGAAGAAAATCATTGAGATGAAAGATCCGTTGCCATTTTTTTTTCTCGAATATGAACAGGTAAAATTCTTGTTTTTGTTTTGAGGCTTTTCCTGTAATCAGGGGATTTAAAATGCTTACTTTTTATGGTTTTTCCGCAATCTGCCGCAAAATTTCATTGACTTTTTCTTTTTCTTTTTTTGGTTCAAGCCTGAGTGTTGAACTCACGTCACTTGACATAACTTTCATTTTCGAGGAGGACCGTGCACGTCGTAAAGTAAATGAGTGATTTACAAGTTATTTGAGTTCTTTGAGGGTTTGTACCTGGAAAACGGATTGATGTAATTCTTGTACGACCATGTGGATAGAATCCATCCAAATATTTATCCGAGTGGTATGTTGCATTAATAAACACCCGGGCAACGCCGGGTAGTAGACTATTTTATGTAAAAAGCGGATTGTTATTGTGCATAAATATTTCCGATATAGTCTATCAGATGTAATTCAGTTTAACGTGAGTAATGATTATAGTTGATAATGCATATATTTTCCCCTTTTGTGCTGACTGAAAATGTACTCATAACTTGTATCATTGATAACGATTATTAACGTTGATGAGGTGTTTTGGCAAAAATATGTTTTACTGGTGTTTTGCAAACCTTGCTTTACGCGCATTTATTTATTCCTTAACGCGTTAGAAACTAGTGTCAGTGTACTACAAAAGCATCAACTGGACTGCTCTTACATTTTTTAGGTAGCCCGTGCAACGCCGGGCACGCAGCTAGTCTTATACATATAAAATCTGAGTATCTATCTATCTATCTATCTATCTATGTCCAAGCTTCTTCTCCCGAACGACAGTGAACTGACCATCGAACCAGGTATCGATGGATTCGTCATCTTCCCGTCTTCATGTTTGGCTATTTAACATCATCCTCCGATAATAATTAGCGGAGATATCAATTAAAAACTATTAATTATGACTCTTAGATTTCAAAATCAAATCCCTATTTTTCGAAGGCTTTCCTCCATTTAAATTATTATTCAGTGCTTCATCTCAACTTTCCGCAACAATGCTTTTATTAAAATGTATGTGAGCGTGAAGAAAATCATTGAGATGAAAGATCTGTTGCCATTTTTTTTGCTCAGGTAAAATTCTTGTTTTTGTTTTGAGGCTTTTCCTGTAATCAGGGGATTTAAAATGTTTACTTTATGGGGGTTTTCCGCAATCTGCCACAAAATTTCACTGACTTTTTTTTTTGGTTCAAGCCTGATTGTTAAATACGCGTCACATGACATAACTTTCATTTTCGAGGAGGACCGTGCACGTCGTAAAGTAAATGAGTGATTTACAAGTTATTTGAGTTCTTTGAGGGTTTGTACCTGGAAAACGGATTGATGTAATTCTTGTACGACCATGTGGATAGAATCCATCCAAATATTTATCTGAGTGGTATGTTGCATTAATAAACACCCGGGCAACGCCGGGTAGTAGACTATTTTATGTAAAAAGCGGATTGTTATTGTGCATAAATATTTCCGATATAGTCTATCAGATGTAATTCAGTTTAACGTGAGTAAAGATTATAGTTGATAATGCATATATTTTCCCCTTTTGTGCTGACTGAAAATGTACTCATAACTTGTATCATTGATAACGATTATTAACGTTGATGAGGTGTTTTGGCAAAAATATGTTTTACTGGTGTTTTGCAAACCTTGCTTTACGCGCATTTATTTATTCCTTAACGCGTTAGAAACTAGTGTCAGTGTACTACAAAAGCATCAACTGGACTGCTCTTACATTTTTTAGGTAGCCCGTGCAACGCCGGGCACGCAGCTAGTAATAGTAATAATTTTTAACTAGAAACTAATACTAGTTTCTTTGGCAATTTTCATCAAAGAAGTTTCTGATTCATTAGATTTCACCTTCAATAGGGAAGTTGCAACCTATTGAACGTTCATATTTTGGCTATTGGATATTGTTAATTGACCCTCAAAACTAAAAAATTCACCATCGCCGAATTTTAAAACACCGTGGTTGTTTTTTTAATGAATTTTTAAAAATCCACGCGCAAAAGTGCGCGCTTCTGAAACGTCACGAGCCTACGTCATAGGGCGCGAATGGGCAGCCTTCTGCCGAAGATCCCTTGTTTTCGCTAGGAACATTTTGAGCGCGCTGATATTTTTATTTTTTAGAAATTCAATAATCCTTTTGAACACACTATGGAGGCCGGATTCGTTAAAGCACAATCTAAATAATCTTCCTCAAGTAACACCAATGAGATATTCGAATATTTTCGAGAGGATGAGAGGTTTAATGTTCCAGAAACGCGAGGAGTTAAATGCGAGGAGAAAGCGTTATTACATTTCGTCTTCGAAGTCGAATGCGTGACCTTCGCTTCTCCCCCTAGCGGAAGAGGGGATGACGTCACTTCCTATGCCAAATGACGTCACAAGAGCTTGAACTTTAAAAATTAATTTAAAAAAAACTACTTATCGTATCGCAAAAATTTTTTCACCTATGATGTTCATACATGTTACTCTATCATATAAAAATAAAATTGAAAAATCGAAAAATTCCCTATTGGTCACTGTTATCAGTCTTGAATGGAAGATTTGGAATACTTTCATAAATTTTTATTCTTTATTTCCTAATGGAGGAAATAAGTTTTTGCTTGTTTCGATATTGAATACCATTTTTTTATACTTTACCACCAGAATGCCTCACAGAGTCTTCATCAGTGGCGGATCCGGGGGGGGGGAGCGATTGTGGCAAACGCCCCTCCTCCCAAAGGATTTGTAAATTCGAAAAATTTCCAGGAGAACAACACTAAACCTCTCATCCCTCCCCAAACAGACAAACACATCACATAAAATCCCCCACAACTGTATTTTTACTACTTTAATTCCAAAAATTTTCCGAGGAAGAGTCCTGAACTTCCTCTCTAAAATGTAGAAAATATATCAAAAAATATTATCGTCAAAAATTTTGACTTTTTAGGAGCTTTAATATTTAAAAAATCGCCGGGGAAGAGACCTTGAATACCATTCCTTCCCCTAATGTTGCCATCCTACAATTACGTTTTTAAGACAAAAAACTTCCGCGGGAAGAGTAAAACCTCACCTCTTCCTAACATCACAAAAAAATCTTAAACTTTGTTTTTGGAAATTTTATATCAACATATTTCCGGGTGAAGTTTTTAACCTTGTGCCTTCACTTAATGTCTTTAAAGAGGGCTTTTGATTGCGTTTTTTGGACCTCAATTGCGAAAGAATTCCGAGGGAGAGCCCAAGAGCCTGAGACCTTCCCTTAACATCGATGAATATCCTTTAACATTGCGTTTTGGAAGTTTCGGTATCGAAAAGCTGAGGGACAGTTCATGACCCAGCTCATCCCTTAATGCTATAAAGAATTCCCAGTTGAAAGTTCTGAACCCCATTTTTAAAACTAACGTCATAAAAGATGACAGAACGTTCGATTACACCACCTCCTTGGAGTTATTTTCACCGAAATCGAATCAGCTTTCGTATCCTCATAAGTCTGCGTGTCTAATAATACTTTTTGTTTAAATACGTTAATTACTTTACGAGATATAGCTGTCACAAGTAACGAGAAAAAGCGTTCGTTTGGTCTGCCTCCGTCCTTTTCCAGATTTTGGCAGGAAAAATAAATCGTCACCTGTACGCTCCAGGAATAGGTGGCTGGTGCACCAAAAAGTGGGATACCAAATGGAGGGGGGGGGAGCAAGAAACGCGGGCGGTTCCCCAACAACTGACTTTTTTTACGAATTCAAGTTTAACGGTATTATTCATTCAATGGCCCCTCAAAAATTCGGGATGCGACTTCAAATACCGGATGAATGGCCACAGTGGATTCCATGCTTTCAGTGCCTCTAAGGTCTACATACGAATCTTTTTTTTTTCTGCCCGCTACTTCCTGCGATATTGCAGTCTCGCATAACGTAGAAAGTTTTAATTCTCCACCCCCTTTGGAGGAATTGACCTCAAAAAGTAATAGGCACCGGCACCAAATCACATGGGGTAACATATGCTTACCAAATGTTATTCGACTTCATGCACTAACTTTTTGTGATAGAGTAGCCACAAAAGGAAAAAAAAACACATATTCAGACAGACAGTCATATTTTCCAAAAAATGTACTAAACACACCACAAAACAAGAAAATTAATAGAATTTAAAAAATATTCATGAATCTAATACTATAGATGCTCTGTATAGACCCCAACACTATTTTTACTATTAAATTCGATATAGAAGAAAAAAACAATCTTCTTGGAAAAATTACCTAACATTCCTTAAAAGATTATTCACAAATAAGAAACACCTTGATTCGCAACTCCAACGAACTATAGGGGGCACTGCAGTCACTGTCTAATGGCGGACGAAAAAACTAAAACAAACGCACATGGTAACGAAGAAAATGCTAATAAGCCTAGTAAATTTTGTTCGTATGCATGATTTTTTCGCTTTATTCTTTTTAAATTATTTTTCAATGTCTTATTAATATTCTGCCCCACGTAGAAATAAATGAGAATTCAAGAATCATTACTAAATGTTAGAAATTAATGCAAATTACGCAGTTCGTAGTTCTAAGCAGCTATTTCCACGATGTTAAATTCGATATTTATCAATTCTTGATAAAACTAAATAATAATTGTGGCCTGACAAGAATAACAATTAACGCTAGAAAATTTGATATGACATTACAAATTATTATCAAAAGAAGATGATACTTCTTTGCCATGTTTGGCTAGCGCTTATTGTTTTGCATTTGTAGCTGAGTTATTATTCTCAAATTCCCGAATTGGTTAATTTAAAATTTTTCTGTTTCGATGTTTCCAATTTCTGAGTTACGATTTAATTATGTCATGTTATGCAAATCATCAACGAAATTCTCACGGATATATGGTAGTAGTTTTCTTTTCAATTGAATGACCATTATTTATTTTAACTTATCGAATTCTGTAATCTTATTACCAATTTTATTCCACTCATGATAAAAATTAAAAATGATTTATCTAAAAACGCGAAATCTCGCCAAGTTTACTTTGCTCGCACAATACTAAAACTATAACCCTAAACAAATTTGGCGAAACCTTTCAGCTGAGGATAAAAGGAATAAAGTAAATTCTTTCTCGGTTAAACATTTTTCATTTTGTTCTACGATAATATATTCAAGAAAATATTTTGCATACTGTCCATTCCAACTGAATGCTGCTGTAAAATATGGTTAGTTAAATTAATTTAAGATTAAAAAAAACCCATATTCTTACAAATTCATACAAAACAATAATTTTTTTTACCTTGTATAACGTTATATAAGTTTGTTAATCCAGAGTTTTCGCTTTAACCATTTCTCAATCAACTCACATTTTAGAAGGAAATAAGGAAAACTAACATTATTTAGAGAAGCTCGAGAATACTATTAAGGGACGAAACAATTTCTGTAACTAAGACACATCGATTGCGTTAATAAATACTCAGAACAAACTGCTTGTGTTTACGTCAACAGACACACATGGAACGCAACGTGGCAAAGTTTTAGTTTTTCCCGCAGTTTTGTAAATCTCCGCAACGTAGCGTATTCGAGTGCAGGAGTTGCGAATAAGCGTTTAGAAAATAAAAGGTATTGCTACATAATTAGCAAATTACAAAAATAATATTTATTTTTATAGCTCAGTATTTTAAAAAAAAATGAAATTGTTGTAAAATTTTCAAATATAGACAGCTGAATGAAACAGTCAAAATTTGATTATAAATACGGCTTATGAAAACTATGTTTTGATAAAGGGACTCTACTTACCCTACTACGAAGTTTACTCCGCAAGTTTACTGTACCACGTGACAGCTGGAAAAACAGATTTAATGTTAATGTCAACTTATACTAAAAGTTTTTGTTTATTTGTAATTTCTTTTCAGAATACATACAGCTATTTGCATTTCAATGCATTGAAGTTTTCAATAAGATCTTTATTCTATTTATTTGAAGAAGAAAAATAAAATACTTCTGAAGCCAAGTTATTATGGATGTTTTCTTTACAAATATGGCAACAGAACAGAAGCTACTCGTTGCAAGATTCCATTTTTCTGAAAGAAGCGTAGCGGCGAAAATATCGTAGTTATGGTAAATATTCGTAATTTGTTGAATTTTCCTAACATATTACGTTATCTGTATGTGTAATGTCCGTTTATTAATTTTGAACACACTGTTATCCTGTCTTTTTACATTGCTAAGTATTATTTTTTACCGATTATTATGTTCATGCACGTGGCGAGGCTTCGGTGTACCAGTGATTGATGTCTAGCTTAATAATTCTCCTTTTGATTGCCTATTAACAAATTAAAAACTATCAAAAAAGTGACTTTAAACCGTTTCATTAGTCTGAACTCTGTTTCTGTAGCTGTTTCAGAGCTCTTTAAGCTTAAAAAGGAGGTACAAAAAAAAGCAGCAAGAAAATTATTTCTAACGTTTATCTTTCAAGGCAATTATTGCTACTGGTTGAATTTTTTTCAAGTAAAAAAGAAACGAATGTTTCCAAAATTTTTAAAAACTTCATTGTATCCAAGTTAGTGCAGTTGTCTAAATGTATTCGATTATGATCTTGGACGCTCTTTATAGTCCCGTTTTTTCGCAGATGGTTTCGATGTCATTATAAAAGGTGTTAAAATGTTTCCATATTCTCTATGAAAGTTGTCCTAAACTATATTGTACGTGATCCAATTCGTGTTTCGTTTCACAATTTCGCTTGTAGGCTGCCATCGAAATGTATGTTGGCGTTTATAATGTTGTTAATAATATTTAAATTTATAGTGTAATACTTTTTAAAATTCTAGCACAGCTTAATCATTAACTACTCATAGTACAAGTGGACAATGCCTGCCAGTATCGAATAAATAACTTTGAGCTTAAAAATTAAATAAATGAATTACCAAAATTTAATACACAAAAATATAAATTAACAGCAATTTGAAATTTTTGTGAAATGAAACGTGGTGATTCATTCACTTAATGCCTACAGAAGTTGAATGAATCCTATGTGGTTTTTATTTTTATGCATGCGTACATTTTTAACCATCGCTAATTTTACAGAAAAAAAAAACATACTGTGGATGCTAAGTAATTGAAACAGCCACTTCAATGAATAACGTCCTCAGAAGCAGAAAAAAAAATCCAGTTTTAACATAAAGTTGCTGTATATTCGAACCAAACATGCCTCTTGAATGAATTAAGCTTATTATGGGCCTGACAAATTCCCACTCACACATGAGGCATCAGCAGTTTTTCTCTTATTTGCAACTTGGTAAAATAAGGTTTTTTTCGTGTCAAATAGTGAGAAAGGGAAGCAGGGTGTAGTAGTTCTCTCTGTTGAGGCTCAACAAAATAAGTAAGACAGAAAAAGACGTGATATTGACAGAATTTCGAATTTCTGTACGAAAAGGCAGCGTAGTTGTTCTTTTTCAGTGATGGAAGTCTAATATAACCAAGGAAACGGAAAGACATATGGTGTCAACAGACTTCTTCTCTTCAAGGTCTGGAGAAGGTCTGTGAATTCTGAAAGTTTCGTAATATTCAGAAAAATAGTCAAAATTATTTTCTGCCTATTTTTAACTATCAATAGCAGATATCTTTTTCTGAGCATATAAGTTCAAATTTGAATTTTGTAATTGCTTTTTATAGCGATGTATGTAGAATTATTTGAATGATCAAGGGATATTTTAAGTGAACAAAATATTTTTTAGGGTTTTTTATCTTTGAATAAAAATTGAAGTCCTCAAAAATTGTTTCATTGAATTCTACATTTAAAAAATAAGAACATCTTTTCACTATATTAAATTAGCCACTTTATTTTTTCATACAATTATGAAAAATGTGTGTCCAATCATTTTTGTAACTGTTAATTCCATTTATTTTTAAAATTTCTACTTCCCGAAAAATGCAGTAAAATGTTCCCAATTTCTCTCTGAACTTTGAAATTATTTACTACTGCTAGGGATCTTGATTGTCACATTTCAACCCAAAAGTAGTAATTTTAACTTACAAAGTAGTTTCAATTTCTGAATTTGGGGTGCAATACAAGTAAGAAATCTTTATTTATATTCACAGCGCGCAGTTAACGTGCTTGCTGTGCACAGATACATTTCTTGTAGGCATGTGTATTTCCTGATAATTTATAATAAAATCAGTATTTATTAGGGATTATCTTCAAAATATGTAAGATAAATTAGTGAAAAGTTCATCCCTTTTGTGTTTGAACTATGATTGAAAGCAAAGGACGTTTCTTATTAAATATTTTGCCCCTACCCACTATTTTTTTTTTTAAACGCAAATAGTTTTGAGTTCTTTGTGCAGTTTTTTTAAATCTTATGCTTATATTTTTGAAATCAAAAATTTTGGTTTTCTATGTTGGAGGGTATGTTTCATATCTTTATTTAAGGATGATTTTATGTACATTTAAGATTAAATACTATTTCAAAATTTTAGGTAGTTATTCAAGTTAAATGTATACTAATAAAATTGTCTTTAGTCTTACAGGCACTATGTGCAAATAGGCAGGGTGGCCTTAATTTCATTCGGAAGAGATGCTGGAAAACTTTGCACAATCGTAGATGTTGTTGATCAAAACAGAGTGAGTATTTCTTTGAAAATTAGTGCAACTGATTGCCTTTCTTTTTAATGGAAATATTAGTTAAGCAGGTGTAACATGCCTACAAATAATTGTCTTCTAATTGGTGGACTTCTGCCAATTTCTATATTTTGATTCGCAGAATTCTGCCTTTGGTCCAATTTCCACTATCACTTACAGAGCAGTTGGGCCATAATTTCACTAACAATTTATTATAGAAGTTAATATTTAAAAATTAACACATTTCTTAATCTTCACATTTGATGCAATTAGGCTCCTCTGTAAATAAGGTAATATTTTTGTTCTATTCATGTTGTAGTAATGATGAAATACATTTTAGGTGTAGACAAGTAGCTCTTAGAGGGTATAAGAGCTGATTTTATTTTGGTGTCAACAGTTGAAAAAGGGGTAGCGCAATCGAACGTTCTTTTTTTCCCAATGTGAGTGCCCTATCTCAAGAAGTAATGCAATGTTCTGGATGAAATTTGGAACAAATGTAAATCTATATGTAAACAGGCGTTGGTTTAATTTTGGCTCCAATCTGTCCAAGAGATGCTGATTTTTTTTTGCACATAAAAATAGCTTTATGAATGCAACAATAAGAAAGATAATTAGTAATAAACTGTTGTCTGCGAATTTCACGTGATTTTAATTGTAGGGAAATGATCAGAAAGATTATCTCAAAATGATTTAAAATTTTTAACTGTTGCCATCTTCTGTTTGTTAACAGATAAAACACTTGTAATTAATTCATGCAAAGCTTTTAAAAAATTTTCAATTTTTGCTCTTTGCTTTGATTTTGGGATAATTCAAACATTGGGATGGTCGTCAAGTTTTTGCATGTGTAATTTTGTTTTAGTTGGGAATATTGCTTCCTCGTCAAGCATGGGGAGGGATCAGAATTATAAGAAAGATATGGAGGAAAGTTTCATGATGGCCACAACATACTAACGCATTTTGATTTTTGGAAAATTTATCGATTTATCCCGAGGACTATTGAGCCTCCTAAATTCAAATTTCTTATTATTAATGACAGCGTGTATTTTGAAACATTCAAAGTTGCTCTTTATGTTGGGAAACATTGTAAAGTAACAAAAAAGTTTTAATGTAAATTGCAAAGAAAAAGAAGAAATGTTATGATTTAAATTTTTATTAGATATTGATTTGAAACTTTTCTTTATTAAAAATACTGTTGTTTTCTGTCACTTACATTGAACAGTATGTTAAATATCTCTCACACATTATGATTGTCTTATTTTAGGCCTTAGTGGATGGCCCTTGCACTAAAGTTGGAAGACAGGCTGTTAAATTCAAGCGTCTACGGCTCACCAAATTTCGTCTCAAATTCCCTCACAGTACCTCCTCCAGAGTGGTTCGTAAGGCTTGGGAAGAAGAAAAGATTACAGAGAAATGGAACGAAACTTCCACAGCAAAGAAAATAGAAGCAAGGAAACTGGTAAGTTTTATTTTTACAGTTTGCTGTGTCATTAAAGCATTTGTTGTATATGGTTTTAATAATGGCTTGAATTTGGTTCACAAGTCTTATACAGGGTGGTACCACAACCTGAAAATCTGGGAAAAGCTGGATAAAATCAGAGGATTTTATAAATTTCTCCTAATATCATGTAAAATTATAGTTCGCAGTCACCAAATCGGCCTATTCTGATAGTCATTTTTGTTGTAATTTTCTTTCATGGTGCAAAATGCAAGAAATCTCTTTTTTAAATTTCAAAACAAAACACATTAAGGGTTAAACAAAATTGGGAAAAATTGTAAGTTGTATGAGAAACCAATAATAAATTTTGAAAGATTGCAACTAAATTACAGGAGAAAAGAAATATAAGAGTGCTGGATGAAACTTGCAATAAATTTTTTTTATAACTCTGACATGTTTCAGGGTTATAAGTATTTACCCAGTAATGTGTGAAGAAGAGAGTAATGGGTAAAAGGCACCAAACTATTCAAACGTTACTTGTTACCCATTACATACACATTACACATTACATCTTTTTTTAGTTGATGAAAAGGTTATTTGTTATTAAAAAAACAGGTCTGCAATTATTTTTGGAAAGTTATGCTACAATAATGTTGTTATCCAAAGGAAAAATCATGATCTTAAAATTGGGGAAATTTTCAGATCTCAATCAGGGAATTATGGGGAAACTTTATTTCCCATTTTTTGTTACCACCATGTTAAAGTTCCAATTATTAGCCTTTTGAACTAACCGATAAGTCTCTATTCTTGAAAAAATTATAATTGATTTGAATAAAAGTTCTGTTATTGAATTGCTTTAGTGCATTCAAGGAGAAATGATTGGAAATAATCAAAGAAAGCTACTAAATGGCGTAAGCATTTCAATTTCATGTGTGATTCGTTGGATTACAATTTTGATCGTGAACAATCTCAATATATCTCATTGGCGTGTTGTCCGTCATCCAAGCGCCAAGCAGAGAATCGTATTGCCACATTTCTTTGCTTAATTCCACCATTTCACTTCTCGCTAAATGCACTATAGGTATTTAATATATGTCTTGAATAGTTTTTTTATCAACTCGCTACAGCTTATTCCTGTGTTCGAAAATATTTTTAAAGCTTTTGTGACGAAAATGTTAGATGTTGCGATGCTATGATGATCCCAAGTTTTGATCGAAAGTGCCATCTGTAAAATCGGTGCTGAAATAAATTTATCTGATGCATTGCAACACTAATATTCTCCTATAACTGCTCACAGCTCATTTCATTTGACACTTAAAAAAAAATTCATTTTTAAAAAATTAGACTTTTCTTAAAAGTTGAGTATATTATACCTTTGTTTTGTCTATTTTTGCTCCAACAATTTGACTTATTTCTTTTCTTGAAGTATTTTACATTTAAGCATTGCTTCATAAATCATATCTGAAATGTATCCCATTGGCTGATGTAAGAAATGTTGTTTCTGTAAGCGATAAATCTTTCATTGGCCTATACAAAGTGCATTATCATAGTACTAGAGTTGGTTTTTCTATTCTAGTTTCCCACTATGCAACATCTTTAAAAAAAAGCATGCAATTTTGTTTTTTCTTTTCTATTGAAAGCATCTGCAATATTGATGATCCCAAAGTTTGATAGAAAGTGCCATCTGTATTTTCAATGCTGAAACAATTTGTTCTGATGCAATGCATTTAAAATATACTATTCACAACTAATGATATTAATTTGGCTAATTTCTTATATCACAATCTGCTCATGTTGTGTGAAAAAATGTCTTTCATTATTTTGCAACTTTTTTTTTTTTTTTTTTTTATCCTTCCTGTAGAAATGTGCAATTTATTTTTCATTTAAAAGGTTATATTATTTCTAATGCCATTCCTGAAAGTTATTTGAGTATATCATAGCTTAACTTTGTTTTGTTGCTTTTTGGTCCTACAATATGCCCTCTCTGTCAAAAGAAAATGTCTTTCTCCAAAGTAATTTGCATTTAATTAAACATTGCCTCTTACCATATCTAAATTGCATAAAAATTAATCTGATTGGCTAATGTAAGAACTGTTGCTTCTGTAAGCAATAATCTTTCACTGGCCTATACTAAGTGCATTATCATAGTACTAGAATTGGTTTTTCTGTTTTGGTTTCCCACTATGCTACATCTTTAAAATATTTCATCCATTTTTTCCTCTATCGAGAGCTGGGTATGACCTGACTCGTTCTTTTCTAACTTTTTTGTCCTACATATTAGCAATGCAATGATGATCCTAAGTTTTTGATAGAAAGTGCCATCTGTATTTTCAATGCTGAAGCAACTTGTTCTGATGCAATGCGTTTAAAGTATTCTATTCACGACCAGCAATATTAATTTGGATAATTTCTTATATTTCAATCTGCTCATGTTGTGTGAAAAAATGTCTATTGTTATTTCGAAATGTTTTTTTTTTTTTTTTTTTTTAAATATTTTTATTTGCATCCTTCCTCCAGAAATATACAAGTTCTTTTTCATTTAAAAGATTAAATTATTTCTAATGCCATTCCTGAAAGTTATTTGAGTATATCATAGCTTAACTTTGTTTTGTCGCTATTAAATCCTACAATATGCCCTTTCAAAAGATAATGTCTTTTCCCAAACTAATTTGCATTTAATTAAGCATTGTTTCTTACCATATCTAAATTGCATAAAAATTCATTTTATTGGCTGATGTAAGAACTGTTGTTTCTGTAAACAGTAATCTTTCACTGGCCTATACTAAGTGCATTATCATAGTACTAGAATTGGTTTTTCTATTCTGGTTTCCCACTATGCTACATCTTTCAAAATATTTCATCCTTTTTTTTTCTCTCTCAGGAGCTGGGTATGACCTGACTCATTTTTTTCAAACTTTTGTGTCATGAATATTAGCAATGCTATGATGATCCCAAGTTTATGATAGAAAGTGCCATCTGTATTTTCAGTGCTGAAATGACTTAAACTGATGCATTGCATTTAAAATATTGCATCGATTACTACTGTTCTCTCAATTTGTTATTAAGGTAGGCAAACACCCTAATTTTCGAAAAAAAAACTTGGGTGGCAGAAAGTAATTTTCGGGGGAATTTTTCAAACATTTACCCATTAAACCTGTTTTTAGTTAATTATTTTCAAATTCGAGGATTATCACTCTCTGGTATCTCACAAATAGACAGACACAAAAAGTTTCTAAAAATTATGAAAAAAGAAAGGCACTGGAAGTGTTAAGGAAATGGTAGTTTTTTGCTCGAAATATAGCATTTAAAAAAAAATCCAAAATTTTTTTTTTCAACAGATAAGCAGTCAAAATGTATTATTTATGTCATGTTAAATAATCGTCTAAAGTTTCAGAAAGGTGCAATAAATATTGAAGAAAAAAATATTTAGAGTGTTTGCCTACCTAAACTTGCAAAAGTCCCCCCCCCCCCCTTTTATAATTATTTTTTTCTTTAAAAAGATAAAGCCTGTTTTGAAAGTTCATTGTCCAATTCATAATTTACTGTTTTGTCACCAGCCTTCAAAATTCAACTTATTTCTCAGATTGATTTACGTTGTCATGCTTAGAAAATATGTTCAATGCATGTCTCTCCTCTAAGTATTTTTTTTGCATTTAAATAAGTGTTGCTTCTTTTGTACCTCAGAGACAGATGGGTGCAAGTCCAAAATTTTCAATTTATTACGTGCATTGCATGTAAAAGCATATTCCACTTTGAGCCATGTTATCTTATATAATCAAAAACTGAGCATATGTATCTATGTATGTCCAAGTTACTTCTCATGAACGCCAATGAACTGACCATTGAGCCAGGTGTTATGGATTTGTAATCTTCCCGTCTTCATTTTTGGCTATTTAACATAATCCTCCGATAATTAGCAGAAATAGCAATAGAGAAGTTTTCAATTTTATTTTTATATGATAGAGTAACTTGTATGAACATCATAGGTGAAAAAATTTTTGCAATACAATAAGTAATTTTTTTAAATTAATTTTTAAAGTTCAAGTGATTGTGACGTCAAATGGCACAGGAAGTGACGTCATGCTCTCTTCCGCCACGGGAGAAGCCGAAGGAGGTGCAGTTCGAAGACGAAACGTAAAAGGCTTACCTCCTCGCGCTTCTGGAACATTAAACCTCTCGCAGTTTAGCATAAGAATTAGTTTATTTAGTTCCAATTTCCCACTATGATTTATTGCTGACATATTTCTTGAAAATTTTTCCGATGGCTAGCAACAGCCTAAAGCTTTAAAAATATTTTGTCCTGCTTGTTATTAATGCTATGATGATCCTAAATTTTTGATAGAAAGTGCCATCTGTAGCTTCAATGCTGAAACGACTTGATCTGATGCAATGCAACTCAAATGAGACGAATATCTAGTTTACGTTCCTCGGGAGTACCTGAGGCGTGGCCTCGTACCTCCCATGTCGATGATTGGGTGGGATTAACATGGGCTGTTATATAAACCAATGACGAGCGGTTTTCGTTGTGATGATACTGGGTGCGTTTTAAATTTGAAAAAATTTAAAAACATCTTAAGAAGGTTACATATATAGAGTAAAAAGAGATAAATTACGAAAAAACAAAGTTTTTTTTTTCCGCATGGCAAGCCAGGCATATTTTATAATGATAAAAATAAAAAGAATTAAGTAGCCCAGAGGGCTTTATAAGATAACTGGATTAAATATGATAAAAGAATAAAAAAGGGGGGTCTTAGCCAGGAAAAAGTCCCTAATGCCAACCGGAAAACCTTAAGGGTAAACCGCAAGGAGTTCCTTCTAATATTCCTGCTAAGTTCATCAAACAAATCATAATTAACAGTTTCGTCACTCTCCGTCTCGCTCCATGTATTCAGTCTATCTGTAAACTGGAAACACATTATGCATTCCATTTCCTCGATGCAATTCTTTTTAAATTAATTTAAATGATTCTTCTTAAGTCGTATTTGTATTGAACTGTTGGCTTATGTAGGGAAAGTTAATTCTGTAAGCTCTCTTTCATTGGCTATACTAAGTGTGTTATCATAATACTAGGCAGGGTTGTAGTTTTAGCCGGACAAAACCTATTTTGGCCATGCCGCTTGCTAAAACCGGCCAAAACTGGATTTAACCACCATAGAGCTTGCCAAAACTGTATTGTATAAAAGCACACTAATATGTATACACATAGTTTTTATGCATGTTTTAATGCATAATTAAAATAATTTTTAAAACTGATTTTTTATTTAAATGCAACTTTTCTTATTAACATTAAAAATTGTCCAACAAAGGACGTTCTTTTTATAGGAATACAAAACAGCCTGCAATGTAAACCAATAGCTATTTTTTCAGTAAACTTGTAACATGTGTTCATTGAATTTAAAAATAATTACTATTTGAAACATATTTTTAAAGAATTATGACATATTTCTCCTATGATGTGACTAACCTTCTTAAACATTCCCTCATCTATTATTTGCCGTAGGGTTTAAAATTAACTGTTTACTCAAATAATGAATAGTGAGTATGACTGATCATGGGATTGTTTCATATGACTTTTAATTAGGCACTCTTTTATTTTTATTTCAAATTTTATTTCCTATATCCAAAACTGATTTTATCAAAACCAGTTTAAATCTATTTTACCCATGGTTAAAACCACCACTGGCTGAAACTTAAAACCCTGAGAATTGACTTCTCATTCTAGTTTCCCACTAGACTAGGTCTTTCAAAATTTCTAGTCTGTTTTGATCCGTTTTTGTCCTAGATGTTACAAATGTTTATGAATCAGGTATAAAATTTACACTGGCTGTTTTTGCATTTGAAAATGTAATTGCATCCTCTGAAATTATCAGTTTCGGTTTGCAGGGGTAAAAATTTTCAGTCTTATTACTTGTTTCCTTCTTTTTTAAAATGTTGGAAACTAAGGCTGAACAAGAAAAAAATTCAAAAGTAGTAAATCTGAATGAGTTAAAGTATGGAAAAAATATACACCAGTTTTTTTATTTGATTTGTATCATAATTACAACTATTAGCTACCTAATGAGAATAGATACGTTGTTCTTGATTGAAAAGTGAGACAATTAGTTTGTTAGAAGCTTTGTATTCAATCCTTTTATTTACATGAAAATAAAATTTGGAACACATCCCCCTTTTTATTTATTTTGAAAATTTTTGTAACTTTTATGCCTGGCTGTATGATTTTAAGATTTCCATGGCAGAAGACTTGCATAATCGCCATTTTGCCACGTTCTCCTGAGAATTTCAATCCATTTGCATCCTAGTTTGAATCGAGCTAGATTATTCATTTGCAAAACTTGGGGAATTGACCTTAACTCATTTCCGGAATTGGCAAATGTGATGTTAGTAAATAATGTTATGATGATCCCAAGTTTTTGATAGAAAGTGCCATCTGTATTTTCAATGCTGAAATGACTTGATCTGATGCATTGCATCTTAAATATTCTCTTGTCGATAACATCTACTAGTTGAATGAATCATAAGTTAGTTCTTTTGTAACTTGTCTTTTCAACTTTTCAAGGAAACCTGACCGATGTGTAGGATGAATACAATGTAAAAGTTTCCTTTTAACTGGTCTTTGATTTAAAAGCAGTACATACCACTGGCTAATCTAAGATATGTTGTTTCTGTAAGCAATAATCTTTCAATAGCCTATACTAAGTGCATTATCATAGTACTAGAATCTGCTTTTCCATTCTAGTTTCCCACTATGCTACATATTTCAAATATTTCTTGAAAGTCATTCTTGAGAGCTGAATATAAATTAAGTCAGTCTTAAAAACTTAGGTGTCCTGCATGTTAGTAATGCTATGATGATCCCAAGTTTTTGATAGAAAGTGCCATCTGTATTTTCAGTGCTGAAATGACTCTGTCTGATGCATTGCATATGATATATTATTCTATCTATAAACCACTGCTCTCTTAGTGGCTAATTTCATGTGCAAATGGTGCTTGATATATAAGTGTCTTTATCTACTTTTTTTTCGCATTACAAAACATTTCTGCATCCACTACCCTGAAGAAAACCTAGTTTACTCTTCTTACTCCATAATTCAACATTTTTTCTTTCTCGCATCATATAAGCTATATGTATTGATATGTTTCCCAAATATATCCGCTGCATTATTCATTTCATTTGCTCTCAATCAATTATTCAAATGTTGCTTCTAAAATACTTGATGCCCCCCAAAATTGCTTTCTATTGACTGATGTAATGTTTTTAAAAGGGTAAATTTCATTTGCCTTCTTAGTGCAATTTGAGTATTGTAATTGACTTCTATATTCTAGCTTCCCTATTTCAAATTTTTTGCAATTTTTAAAGCCCGGCTCTGTTTTAATGTCTTAAAAATGTAAACTGCAATGCTATGATGATCCAAGTTTTTGATAGAAAGTGCCATCTGTATTTTCAGTGCTGAAATAACTTGATCTGAAGCATTGATCGTAATAGTATTGGTAGCTATTTTGTGTTAAATGTAACATGCTACTATTGCTTTGGTGCTTACACATTCCCCCCCCCCCACACACACACACTCATACACACAACTACCCACACATTCATACCTGCATATGGAGTAATAGACATTAGTGAATGTCAGAAATTTCTTACAAATGTTTAATTTTTTTTAATGCTGTGATGATCCCAAATGTTTGATAGAAAGTGCCATCTGTATATTTAGTGCTGAAAAACTCTTATCTGATGCATTATATACTTCTATTGTTTTCTTGTTGAGTTAGTGGTTGATAAAAAAAATCTTGAGCTGCTAGTGTGAAAGGCTTTCACACTTCTTTCATCAAAAGTCTTACATGTATGTTAAAATTTCATCCACAGTGAAACATTAAACCAAGATTCCAAATGAAAAAGAAAGTATAAGCCCACCCATTTCCACGCTGCATTTTAGTAAATGCGAGTGTAACCAGAGTTTGCAAATATATATCAGATATTTATTTTCAAAATATCATGATATTTTGAGTTATTTTTTTAACTACTGTTTTTTAATATAAAAAATATTAATCATTTTGTTTATTTTTTTGTTAAAAATAACCAAAAAGTTATGTAATATATTTTTATGATGTATTAATACATAATTAATGTAGCAATTTAATTCATATTAAAAGTGCCTAATTAAATATTAAACATTTATCAGAAAAAAAATATCTTATGAAAGATGTGTAGCAGTAGATGATGTGTATGAAGAAAAACGAATATGCATATGGCTGAAGCAATAAGTTTTACTTTTGCTAGGTAAAATTTTTGTGCAATTGGCCTACATTAATGCATTATCATAGTACTAGAATAAGAGTCTCTTTTCTAGTTTCCCAACATGCGATAACATTTCATGATTCTGTTTTCATGTGTACATGGCTAAAAACAAATTTATATGCTAAGCTGTAAACTTACTAAGATTAATTTTTACTTTTGTTTTGCAGAAAGCTAAAATGACAGATTTTGATCGGTTTAAAGTTTACAAAGTTAAGCAACAGGTATGTTTTTCTTTATCTGATTATTAGCCTAGTATATTTGCAGGGTTCGTCGATTTAAATTAGCTTGATTTAAATCATGATTTTAATCAAGTGATTTTTTTATGAAAATCATTAATTAAAATCAGTTTATTTAGTTTTTAAATTAGAGTATTTTCAGAATGCTTTGACCTTGCATTTAACTTACTCTGCATTATACTATCTTAACTTCAACATGAAAAACTACATAGATCCCTCTTTTGGTGCGTGCAACAGATTTTCACTCGTGCAATATTGCTTTTACTCCGAAATTAGTTTAGAATGAAATAAATATTTGGTTTTTCTTTTACATCATGACTAATTTAGTTAAGAAAACTAATTGTTCAACATATTATTTTATACTAAAACGTACATCATGATCCAAACCTTATCTAAGCATCATAACGTCTTTATAAATATTAAAAATTTATGAGTGGATTCATCTATTGTGTGAAATATATTATGTTTATACATGTAAAGTAATTAACAACAAATATTTGAACATTAAAAAAAAAAATCTGATTTAAATTTAAAAAATCCGACTTTTTTGATCTTTTTAAAAAGAAAACACGAACCCTGTATTTAAGTAATAAGTTTTATACATTTTTGCATGAACAAGGGGGATTGTGCACGGGTATGTCCATTGCGCTGTTATCTCCCTCCCACTCTTGTGTTATGTTTTTTCCTTGCTCCAAAGTTTCTGTGGTTCTGTTGGTAAATGATATTCTTCCCGTGGACCTGTAAAAATGCTATTTATTTTACTTTGATAAGGTTTTTGAAATGCTGTTTTTGTACTATACTTTCATTTTAAAAAATATGATCCCTTTGCATTTGATATGAAAATGGAATTTCTGTTCTTTGTTAGGAGGTAAGTTAAATACACAAAATTTATTTTTATTAAAATCAAAGCTTTAATTGAGCCTTTCGGGTGTGGAAACATTTGTCTAATTGCTTGTTTTATTTATTATTTTTTTTTTTTTTTGCTTCAATTTTTTCAGTAGTTCTTATTAATATGTTCTTCACTTTAAAATGCATTTCTATTTTATTTAATTTCTTCAACTTGTTTTATACTTCTGGTGCATTTATTTTGAAAATTGCTATCTTTTTACATTCACAGTAGGATTAATATTTTTCGTTGTTTTTCTTTGTACTGTGGATTGTTAAGAGGCAAATAAATTTCCTATTTTTATTAAAAAAAAAAAAAGTTCAAAATGAGGTTTTGTAGTCCTGAAAATTTTTTAATGCTTAACTGCTGCATTTTTTTTTTTTTAAATTTGTTAATGAAATACTTATTACACTGTTACTTAAAGTTTGTTCTAACGGGGCATCACTGTCGTACAGAGCTTTAAAATTATATTGTTCGACATTATTGCCTAGGGCATGTAAAAACTCCAAATTTACAGCAACCGTACCAGAGCTAAAAATTTACACAGCTTCCAACTTGTACAATTTAGCCATTGTAAGATTTTCGGACGTTTTGTACGGTCTTATGGCAGATTTGTACGAGAACTGCGCACTTCTTTATTGGATAACAGCATGGAGAACATTTTAATCTGTAAGAACTTACAGAAAAACAATTGTTTTCAACAAGTTTTTGATAGACAATTTTTAAAAGTTGCGAAGTCTTCAACTTTTCAAAGTTTAAGATCAAAGAAATAAAAGTTTATTTACTTATTTTAAAATTTATTTATTCATTCATTTTCTAGAGGACCCAACAGACGTTATTCTGTTCAAACCTTGTAAATTGAAAAGTTTAAAAAATTCAATAAACTATAAAGTGCTTGAACCGTTCTGTTGAAAAAAATTTCAGTGGCTAAAAATATTACTTTTGACTGAAGGAAACAACCCCATTGTTTGCTTTTGCCACTATCAGCAAGGCCATGGCCGAAGTACATTAGTCCTTGGTCTTTGGCGTCCACAAATTTGGCAACAATTGGGAAAATTGCTGAAACTTCTAGTTTTTAAACTCTTCCCGCAATTTCTACATTGTCTTGGGGAATTATCATAACGTAGATCGTGCAATATGCAGAATTGGCGAAAACATTTCCCCATTGCTTAAATTCCGTGGTGCCAAGTTTGTGGACCTTTAAGAAATTAAAATGAAGCTAAGCTAAAAGACGTAACCATGGCAATGCGAAACAAAACATCAGTAATTTTAATGGAGATTAGATTTATTCGAACTTTATTTTGAATGGCTTGTAACTTTTTTTCCTTTGGAGATAGAAGGTTACTTTTCCGACCATAGGTCGAGATATTTCTGGAGTAAAAAATGCCACTTTTTCCAACGGTGTGAAAAAGAAAACTGTGGGACAATTCCTTCACTTTTTATTGATAGATTAAATGAAGAAAGTATTGCCAAAATTTCAGCTAAGCGTTCGAGATAAAAACGCAAATTGCTCCTGTCGTAATGAAGTTAGAGCATTGAAATATATCACTTAGAACGCAGAAAATTCTACCCTTTTCAACGATATAAAATATTAATATGTGCAAGAATTTTTTAACCCCTTTAATAGCCAATAATAGGCAATTTACGTGAAATTTGGGTCTAAATTTGAATTTAAAAAAGAACTATTTATTGGAATTTTTCGAATTATAGCCTATGTTACTCAGTGCAGTGGTTTCGGAGATCACCTCAAACATATAAACACACAAATCCGCCCTCTCTCTTTATAATATTAGTAAAGATTTTTTGCTTATAAAAGTGAAGATTAAGTAAAAGTAAGAATTTGAAAATATTACATTACTTTAAATTTTAATAGTTTGCTTTATAATGGTCAAAAAAGCTTAGAAATATAGCCACTGCGTAGTTGGCATGTTGGTAGCTATGAATTTATATCAAGTGGTACTGCTAAAATCATATTTGGACAAACATATTGATCAATTGTCTCCAGTTCGTGTGGAAGCAATCCTCCAATTTGTGTATAATTTAAATTTTAACGACTGCACATACTTGCCAACTGTATTGTTTTTAACTGGTGACTCCCGATTTTTGCTTCCATCGCCCAATTTCTCGTTTTATAAGATTTTCTCCCGTTTTTGCAGTTTTTTCAGTCGATCATCAAAGTTTCATTTTCTAATTTTTCATATTAATAATAACTCATTTAGTAAAAATTAATTTGTGGGAAGCTTTCCACATTGCATGTTCAACAAAACCATTGCTTTGCCCGAAAATTGACGCAGATTTCAATCCTTTTGCATCTTGAAAATACTTCAATCATTTTGAAAGTTTGAAGTTATTTTAATATGTACTTCCTTATACTTACTTAATTTATATTTTTCATTATATATTGATTCCCCCCCCCCCCCGGATTTTGCCAGATTTTAGTAATTAAATTTTTGTAGCTACTCTTGTCGCTACCAGTTAGCTTATATCTGTGAAAAATCCCCGTTTTACTTTAAATTTAGTATTTATATTATTTAAAAGCATAATTTAATAATTCTGTTGTGAATATCACTGATGAATCACCTCTAGTGGAATCTGTTTTTTTTTTTTCTTTGAAATTGGCAAGTATGACTGCTTGTTATGTGCTATTTTTTTAAACCAGGGTTGGGTTTTGGACTGTCCAAAACTGGTTTAGGACAGGACAGGTGGTTTTTACCGTCCAAAAGTGTTCGAAACTGTCTTAAACTGTCCAAAACTATGCCAAAGCTAAAGCGGTGTAATCTAATCAATTTGTTATTTACTCCAATATTTGTAATGCATAAATATAGATATTAATGAGGTTTAATTAATGAGTAGTTGATAATATTTTTCTCAAATGTTCATTTAAAAAATATTTTACTTTAAAAAAATTGCCAATAACTATTACATAAAAACTTCCTTATGTAACAGTTGGTAGAGTTATGAAAAGAAATTCACAACACTACCAACACAACTAATTCCAGTTCCATTTATAACTAAAAGGAATGTTATTAAATGTGCAATATTTGAGTGAAAAAAAAGAAAAAAAAACTTAATTTTTTTTAATATTTTTTACAAATAAGTTTTGCATGATGTTATAACGAAAATTATTTTTTAAATCATAGATTCAGGCATCGCAGCGTTCCTATATTCCTATATTTTCCTATATTTCTGAAAAAGTTCCTATAATTCCTATAATTCCTATATTTTCCTATATTTTCAGTTTCCGATTCCTTTTTTTTTTTTTTTCACTTTTCCCCTCGACTTTTGGCTACCGCCTTTTCCGCGATCCACGTGCAGCCGCCATTTTATCTTTCCTACTGTGCAGGGCTCCCAAATGGTTCGCTTTTCCCGCCAAAGTTCGTGTTTTATGGTAAAGTCCGCTTTAGACTTTTAACATTATGGTCTGATTAGTTCGCTTTTATATTGTTTTTACTTAAATATCAGATTTTAAAAGTTTTTCATTTCGTTAAAAGTTACTGTTCTCCCAAGCACGCCGCCGCAGCGCGTGTTAAACAAAGTTCGTACGCCATTGAAAAACCTTGAAAAGTTCTTGGGGGGAAAAAAAGGTCACACACACACATTTTCTAGTGTTTGAAAACCTTGAAAAAGTATAAAAAGTTTCTTTATTGCTTGAATTTATTTATTGTTTGGATTGTGCTTGTAATTCTTTTAAAAATATTTCATTAGTGCAATTTTCTGAACATATATATTCGATATGATTTATCGCGAAAAATTGCTTTCGTGTTTGAGGTTTCAATCCTTTTGCATCTTGTTAATATTTTGATTCTTTTTACAATCCAAAGTGATTTTGACAGGTGCTTACCTTAGCTTAGCTTATTTTTCGTTTAATTTCAATAATTAATGAAGGAATTATTTTGGAAACCATGGCAACATTGAACTTACTCGGCTCGGACGCGGAAAAATGCTTCTCGCTTTTGAAATTTCAATCCTTTTGCATCTTGTAAATATGTTGATGTTTTCCACAATTAGAAGTTATTTTAGTATATGCTACTTTAGTTTAGCTTATTTTTCTTTTGATTTTAATAATTAACGAAGGAAATATTTTGGAAACCATAACAATAACATTGAGCTTATTCGGACTTTGCGGAAAATTGCATCTCGCGTTTGAAATTTCAATCCTTTTGCATCTTGTGAACATTTTGATGTTTTAACAATTGGAAGTTATTTCGACATATGTTTTTATAGATTACCTTATTTTTCGTTTAATTTCAATAATTAACGAAGGAATTATTTTGGAAGCCATGGCAACATTGAACTTACTCGGATTTCGCGGTAAAATGCTTCTCGCGTTGGAAATTTCAATCCTTTTGCATCTTGTAAATATTTTGATGTTTTCCACAATTGGAAGTTATTTTGACATATGCTACCTTAGTTTAGCTTATTTTTCGTTTAATTTCAATAATTAACGAAGGAAATGTTTTGAAAACCATAACAACATTGAGCTTATTCGGAATTCGCAGAGAATAGTTTCAATCCTTTTGCACCTTGTAAACATTTTGATGTTTTTGACAATTGGAAATTATTTTGACATATGCTACTATAGATTAGCTTATTTTTCGTTTAATTTCAATAATTAACGAAGGAATTATTTTGGAAGCCATGGCAACATTGAACTTAATCGGATTTCGCGGAAAAATGCTTCTCGCGTTGGAAATTTCAATCCTTTTGCATCTTGTAAATATTTTGATGTTTTCCACAATTGGAAGTTATTTTGACATATGCTACCTTAGTTTAGCTTATTTTTCGTTTAATTTCAATAATTAACGAAGGAAATGTTTTGAAAACCATAACAACATTGAGCTTATTCGGAATTCGCAGAGAATAGTTTCAATCCTTTTGCATCTTGTAAACATTTAGATGTTTTTGACAATTGGAAGTTATTTTGACATATACTACTTGAGATTAGCTTATTTTTCATTTAATTTCAATAATTAACGTAGGAATTAAGCTTTCAATCGTTTTGCATCTTATAAATATTTTTATATTTATGGCAATTAGAAGTTATTTTGACATGCTACGTCAGATTAACTCGATTAAATTTTTACTTAAATAACTAAAAAATTAATATTTTTTGTGTTGTTTAATTCAAGCTTATTTAGTTTTCCAAACTTAATTTTGATTATCATTAGCTTATTTTCGGTTATTACTGTTTTTTTGTGTGGGAGGGGGATGGGTATTAAATTTAAACAATTGAGCACATAACATTTTAAAGTAGCGTCTGTATATGAAACAAAGTTGAATTATGTAATTATATGAAGTTGAATTTGTACATCATTTCATTGTCATGATGCCTGCTGCTGTTGTTGTCGTGTGCCAAGTAGGCTGGCAATTTGAGGTGCACTGCTTCACTTTTCCAACTGTAGAGTAATTTGGTGTGAAGTCCGACTTCTACAGTACACACATGCCATAAGGACCCGTTTATAGGGGACAAGGACAGGAGAGAGAAAGTTCGTCCATGCCCGAGCCGGGATTCGAACCCGGACCTTCCTATCGCAGTCAGACTTCTTTGACCACTAGACAAGGCAGGCGGCATGATGCCTGCTAAAGGGGGGAATTTGTTTCCCCCCCCATAAAAGTTCAAAGCACTCATGGCCCTGCAATCATGGATTATTTTTTTTAATGTAAGCTTTATGATTCTTGAAAATATACTTTGAATATGAAAATTGCAAAACTATGCCTCATGTGATCTGCTTCTCTTTGTGATTGAGAATTTCAGACATTTTTAGGGAAACTTTCAATACAGTAGATCTGTTTGGTGTGTGATGGATTCATATCGGTGGAGAAGCGATATAAATGCTATTAAAGAAGCATTACAATACAGAAAAACACAAAAATAATTTTAAACTATAGAAAGATGAAGCACAGCTTCATCTATCCTTCAGTGAGACTACCAGCATCCCTGGTTCAATTCAAAATGTATCATTACGCCCATTTAGTTCTATGGAGGCTGCCTTAAGTGCTGCGCTAAGTGCCTCCCCCCCCCCATCCAAATGTTTGTGTAAATAATATTATTCAATGGATAAAAAGATCAGTTGTGCAGAAGGTGATAAAGGAATTGTATCATTAAAAATCAGTATTATGGTTAATTAACAAATTATTTTCAGGGATTTAGCAGCAGGCAGCTAATTTGCCTTTTGATGCTTCCTTGTGTTTAAATGAATGGCCCTCTCAAGATCCTCTTTTTAATCCTAACTGGTCCTCTTTAGTCCTCTTTTTGATTGAAATTGGTCCTCTTTTACCCTTTTCTAAAACTAAAATGTGTTGGGAGCCCTGCATTTGTTTCTAGAAAAGTGAAATTTTATCTGCACAATTGCATTCGATCCTCATTGATTTGGAGGCTTTGGTATGAACTTAAAGAAACGGTTTTGATTACTAAAATGCAGTTTCCTAATGAATTCTCATTTATTTATTTTGAAGTAATTTAAAAACCTATTTTAACTTAAATTTTCCAAAATGCATGTTTTTGTAAACAAGTGCAAGGTTCTATTTATTAATTTTTTTAATGAAAGTAGTAAAAACTAACCCCCCCCTCTCTTTTTGTACTTTAAAACTTTGGGACAGTGGTGGCTACCAAGTTTTTTAGGTCTGGATTATTTTGCTTTCATGACCAAATATTTCTAAATCAAATATATATTTTACAGGGTGTCCTTCAAAGTCATGGGAAATCGTGGATTTCAACTATGATCGAATTTGGTACTGAAAAGTCAGGATTTTCAGGGGGGAAAAATGGTCAAAAAGTATCATATCAGAGATTTTTCTGAAAAAAAAAACACAGTATACATTTAAATTTTTAATTTGCATACATTTAAATTTTTACCTGAACACTTTTTTCTAGAAAAGAAAAGGAAATTCACAATAATTTCTTTTTCACAAAAATAAAGAAAATTCACAAAAAATATTTTGCTTTTTCGCATAACGGGGACTTAAAAAATGAAACCTGGATTGACCCCTGATATTACTGTGACATGTGACTTTGATTTCAGCATAGCACATGTTTCAACAACTTATAAAACTTTAAGTTTGGCTTTTACTGCATTGTCAAGTGATAACATAAATTCGAACAGAACTTCACGAATTTCATTCTACTGCACAGCTTGCCCATCGCAGTATCGGATCAGGCAAAATCTTTCATTAAAAATTAGGTTAGTGACACAACTATTTTAAGAAAGATTTGTGTTCATCTACAAAAAGTTTCGTCTATTTTTTTTATTTTTAAAGAAGTATGCCTTAATATGTTTAGTACAAATTACAGTTTTACGCTCTTTTACTGTTTGTAAAATTGATTTTGTGTGTATTTTTAGACTTATTTATGTGTATGTATTGCACTTATGTCAGGTAGTGTAATTACATGTTTTTAATCGAATAATAGTATTGCATTTTGAAAAAAAATGTCATACTGGCGAGCTTTGTTATCAAAATTCCTGTATATCTTTTTTTTTTTCAAAATATTCCTATATTATTTCGAAAAATTCCTATATTGTTTGCAGAAAATTCCTATATTTTCCATCGAATTCCTATATTTTTTTCAGAAAATTCCTATATTTTCCTATATTTTAGTTGGCAAATGTCACTTCTATCCCTGCATAGATTAGAGAGCAAAGAATTGATGGTTAAACACTAATGTTATAAAATTTGTGCTGTTCTTTTTTTAGCTCATATTTTTAATATAATACTTTCTGTAACCATAAAAAATTGTAATTTTTTGCATTTAAGTCAATTACTGCACTATATTTGGAACACTTTTGCACATATGCATAAATGTCAAAAAAATTGGTTTATGGAGGGAAAAGACTTCTGCATACAAATTGACATTTTTAATGAAGAATTTAATTTCTACGTAACTAGAAATCAGTTACATATATATTTATACTTGAATGTTCACATTGAATAAATATATTAAATAGTCAAAAAAAGTAATGTTGCCACATTTTGTTGTTTTCGATATTTTCTCACAAAATATAGTTTCTCAAAACGTAGTTTTGGACAGAAGGGTTTTGGACAAGATGGTAAAAACCTTGCCAACCCTGGTTTCATTGGTACACATTCATAAACATAAGGAAATTGGTTGCTAATATCAAAAAAAAAAAAGAACTAAATCAACTCATGCACACAAATTGAAATTTTAATCAAGAATTCAACTTCTATGTAACTAGATTAAAATCAGGAGGTGCATAAATAAGTTGAATGTTCTTATTGAATAAATGTTCAATATGAAACATTTCCTTTGATACATTTTACTCTGTTTTTGATGTTTTCTCACAGAATACAATTTTTCTAAAAATATGGTTTTGGACAGGACGGTAAAAACCAGGGTTTTTAGCATAGTGTCCAAAACTTTGCCAACCCTGCTTTAAACTATTTTTTTTTTTTTTTTTTTTGATTTATCTTAAAATAAATCTTGATTCAGATATAAAGCAGTTAAATTAAATTTTTGTCTGATTATGCTGTATGACAAATTCATTTTTTTTTTGATATACAAAAATGAAAACTAGGCGTGTATTTTTTAGACAAACATGCCTGCCAGGGCATGTAAAATTTAAGATTTTTCTACCTTTGCTGTAGTTTCAAATCTCTGAAGACTACAAATAAAACCACTTTAAATTAAACTCTTGTACCTTTTTATTAGTTTTCCTTTCATTACTTCTGTAGCCACTGAATTTATTTATGTTATATATGTAAAACCAATATTTTAATTGTAATATTTCTTTTAGATGAATCGTACCATCAGAGATGCATATTTGCGCCTGAAGGCTAAAAATCGTAAGAATCCACCAAAGCCAAGACCTAAAAGGTTCAGAAGCAAAAAAGTTGCAAAGAAAGCATAAACTGTAAAATATAATTCAGCATTTTTTGAATAAAAAGTTGATCCTATGTGTATATATTTGATCAATTTATTAAAAATATTTAATATTCATTCTGCATATCCAGTCGCTATTAAAAATTCAATTTCATAATTATAGACTCAAAAGTGCAACGTTTTTCAATTACGCATATGAAAGACATTCCAATCTTTTTATCGACAAAACAACGCTACTAGTACTTTTTTAGTACTGAAAACATACTACTTTAAACATTGTATTGTTGGTTTCCCAGAGAATTATGTTTTTTGTTAGCTAATGCCCTTTTATATTTATCAGACATGTGATTTTTCAGTATTTTTACTGAAATCGGTATTTTTTTAGAGATCAAAATACTGAATGCATAATAAAAAGGAGTATTTGAAGTTAAATTCAACATGTTCCAGTTAATTTCATGGATCCAATTAAAATAGTCTACTTTATTGACACAAAAAAAAAATACATGGGAGAGCTTTCAGTTGTAGCAAAATATACTAACAGTGTTATGTTAGTTCACACAGCCATGCAATTTCAGTATTTTTCATCCTATTTGGGTCACATGTCTGATTTATATATGTTTTATAATAAGGGAGAAAAGGATAAATCAATGGAACAAAGTTTGAAAAAAGTCAAGTCTTATGACAGGGTCAGGGGTCGAAGTAGTCCTATATATCCTATATTTAAAAAAAAAGCCTCAAAATCGTCCTATAATCCCTATATTTTTCAAAAATGTCCTATATTTCCTATATTCCAGTTTTATACCATATATATCTTTTAAAAAGAACTGTAAATAAAATTTCTGACATCGGATTTTTCGCTGAAAGTACGTACCCAAACGAATTTCAAATTAAAAAGTTCAGACCCCGAAGAGTTCCTATTTTTCCTACTTTTTAGAGCTCTCTCCTTATTTTCCTACTTTTTCCTTTTTTTTTCCTACTTTTTCTTTCTTTAGTATAGCACTTCTAATTGTGCATTGATTCTTATTTTTACAATGTCACATCTGTAATTTTCTGAATGTTTCAATTTTGAAAAGCAAAAGAAACAAGCAGATCGTGAGCTTTTCATTGACTGACTGCAGTAATTTCTGGAATGAACGCGCTTAAACACGCGGCGTTTGCGTGTTTAAAGTTAAATTTTCGTTAGTGATTTTTTTGCTGTTGAGGCGTTTATGATAGACTTTTCTTTTTATCTCCCCGACTTCAGTTCTACTGTTTTAACGAAACAATAAAGAAATAAATACTGGCACATTCTGATGCAAAAATATATTATTTACCCGTCAATTAGAAGCTTTAATTAAAGTAAACAGCCGACTGTTCAAGAAGTGGTGGAAAAGCCGAATTTCCTATTTGCCAATTTTTTGTATAGTTGATTACAAGAGAAATGGAGCTCTATTTAAACAGAAAGGCAATGTAAAACCTTAAAAGAAACGTAAGAAAGTAAAAAATGAAAAACCTGTACATTGTACATATTTTATTGATGTTAGTACAAAATAAAAGCTACAGATAACAGAAATTCGCAAAAACGGACCACTTCAAAAATAATCGAGGAAACTAACTTTTTTCATACATAAATATGATTATTGTTCATTCTAAGTCGTAAACATGATTATAAAATCTATAACATTTCATTTTTTTTTCCTTTGCAAAGAGTATTTGCAAAAAAAAAAAAAAAAAAACTGCGAAACCTAGATGGGCAAAACGTTTCCGATTTTTGGTTCCCGATGTTTGGAGTAAAATCGAAAGTCAATTTAAATGCGAGATTCCGTTTTTATTTCTTCACTTTTTTAAAAGTTGGGGGATAGAGCCACAAGCAAATATGTACTGATTTTTTTTTCTTTTGGTGATGGATATTTTCTACTATGATGTATCATAAATATCGAGGTGTTGCTCATCATTTTTATGTGCTGATGCGCTCATGGCAATGCGGCATTCTGCACATTTTCTTTAAATTTTTTTTTGACAGACTCTTACTCTTTTTCTGGGTGCGGCAATTATACCGATGCGACGTATCTACTGTAAGTTATTGTACTCAGGACGCCTTATCAAAGGGAGGGTATATAGAAAGAGATATATGCAGGCATTTGATGCCAGGTGCTCCCCCCTCACTCTCTATTTCATAAACAATTTCCGATTGAATATTTTTATTGTATGGTGAGGATTGAGAGAAACTACATGCTTTCCCTTTTATGCAAAGAGAAACATTAAGAACTGATCTTTGTCTTTGATAAAAATGTTATGTTTCCCATCATGTTTTTTTCCGTGACAAAAATGTTGGAACAGAAGGGGGGTAAAAATCATCGAACCAATAAAACAATATTCGTTTTTATTGCTTGATTAAAATTAAAACTGGCCAATCATTTTGATTTTTCCCCTGGGGGTGGCTAGCGAAGGATGTATACTGTGAATGCAAATTTTATCTGAAAAGAACAAAAACTGCACAAACTCTTGGTATAGTTATGCATTAATTTTCCAAAGCCAGGGAGGGGAGAAATTGACACCACTGACCCCCATAAATGACGTGCACGAAACAAAAATTTATGTTGAATCCTAAAAATACATAACATAGTACAAGCCCTTCAGTTTGCTTATTGCGTCATTTATTTAGTTTTATTCTTTTATTATAAATTTTATGTCCCATATTTGAGAACAAATTTATTTTAGTTCTGTACTTTCAGTCTATTTCTTTTTTTCCAAATTCAAACATCTGCCCCTGTTTTTGCAAAAATGCATGTCAGCTGCTGATTATTTTTAACTAAAACTAATTTAATATTTACTTTGCTTTTTGTATCATAGTTTATGACAACAGGAGCTAAAAGTGTTAGTATTTTCAAATGATAAATGGATGCTCTCGAAGGAATGTTTTCGTTTTTGACAAAACAAAATCTTTAACAAAAATGGTTTTATTGTACCAAAATAAAATTTTATTTATTTATTTATTTTTATTTATACTTATTTATTTATTTATTTGCGATTACTATATTGCATTTTATTCTTTAACCATTAAAAATTTTATTACTGTATTGTTGAAAAGTGTTTCTTTGTTTGGATTTTTTTTTTTTTTCATATTTTTGTAATTTATATCTTTGTTTCCACTAGTTTATTTTTCATAATGGTGATTGTCAGCTTGTTTCTTTCGTTTTGTTTTTGCGGCTTCGTCTTACATTAAATTCCTTTGATACTTCAAAAGTACTGTTGGTTTATTTTTGGGACAGTTTTAAATCAAAAATACTATTAGTTTATTTTACATTAGAAATAAAATTCTCGCTAAATTTGTTTCCTCTTGACGTGTGTGTAGTCCTGTCTCTTCCTATTTTTTCCTACTTTTTTAAGTTATTTTTTTCCTACTTTTCCTACTTTTTAAATTTATGATTCCTTATTTCCTACTTTTTCCCTCCAAAAAACCACTTCGGGGTCTGAAAGCTCAAAAGACTAAATTCTGCAACAGGCATCTTCTCTCATTAGCTACAGCAATGTAACGTCACTCTATAGTGGGTGGAGTTTCGAGAACTAGTGCTGGTTTTAGTATAGTATGGTATAGTTGGTTTTAGAATTTTGCATTTGGGAGGGGGGGGGGGGGGCAACAGCCGTTTGTTTTGTTTTCCATCATGGTTTTTGTTTTCGTTGGTATATTTTTGTGTTCGGTGCATTTTCTGATCGGAATGTTCTAATTTTCTTTTTTTCAACCTTTTCTTTTTGTGGAATTTTGGGATCGTGGAATGGTTAGTTCCTTATGATTGTAAAACGTAGTTTGTTGTAATAAATGGAATTATAATGGTGAAATCGCATCGCTTAACAACATTTCGTGTGGAGTAGTTGAACCAGGAGGACATTAATTCTAAGTTTGGTGCATGGTGCACTAAACGAAAAGATGATTTTACTGCTTTTTGCCATTTTTGCAACTTTTCAGTGCCCATAAACAATAGTGGATTTTCGCAATTGAGGCAGCATGCTAAAACATTCAAGCATAAAGAAAACTCTGAAAAACGTCAGAAGGATCCTTCCCAAGCTCTGTTTGTTCTTAATACAAAGGGGGGGGGGGAGGTGGTAAAGGGTTCAGTTTAGGTATAAAATCTAAGAGCAGTGGAATTAGTACTTGGGTCATGAGTGAGGAAGAAAAAATAAAAATTATCTTTGTTCAAATTTTGGTTAGTTATTTAGTCTGTAAAGTACACTTTTTTCAAAAATTATTCTTTCAACTACAGGAAAGTCATTATAGATGTAAGGTATTTTGTTTGAAGTTTTTTTTAAACAAAATCATTGATAAGAATAATTGAATAATATATGGTATGTATTATTTCTTTTTTCATAGCAAAAATATTCATATAATGTGTCCTATATTTGTCCTATATTTTTTATGGAAAATGTCCTATATGTGACAAGTCGGTCACTTCTACCCCTGCAGGGTTCGTACTTCCTTAAAAAACCTTTAAAAGACATTAATTTTCTGAAAAGTTCCTTAATTTTTTAAAACTATATCAAGTTTGGTCCCTGATTTCTTATTTTTTCTATTCCTCCCCCCTCCTCAAATCTTCATCCTCCTCTCTATCTGCCAAAAATGTATTTTTTGGAATCATGCCAGCGATATCAAGCGCGTGTTTCACAGAACATGGCATGCCTTGTTTGAGATTTCAATCGTTTTGCATCCTTCAAATATTTAAATCATTTAAAATGATTAAAATTTTCACCATATGTTACTTTATATCTGCTTATTTTATTCATTATTCTGATAATATTTTTTTAGTTTTTGAATTTATTTTGGAAAAGATGCAAAAGTCGGTCGAAACTTGGTGTAGTTACTTTTTTTATTTAGTTAAAAATGCATTCGAAATATTTGTTATGAATCTCTAATGGTTTAGGCTGTACAGCCTGTAAATGTTTTTAGGATTCCTTAATAAATGAAGCAACTTAAAGTTGCTTTGTTTTGTACGTTTTCTTTCGATCCTGAAATCTTGTTACGAAGTTTTTTTACGACAATTTCGAGTTCCAATGCAAGGATGATGGATTAGATGATGTGGGAAATCATTAACCCAATGAACTGCTCTAATGAAATATTCATTTTGCTGTTATATAAGTTAATTTAGATGATGAAATTCTGAAACAAAAAATATTTACAACAAATATAAAAATATTTTATTTTGTTCATTCATTCTTTACAAACAAATATGTAGCAGTCAAAACATTCACAAATTTCTTCATATGAATAAAGTAAAATATACAATAAGAACATTGCTTTGGTTGAGTGGGAATACTAATCCTGTAACCACTTCATATTAAAAATAGAGTACTTTACTAATTTATTAGTTATAATGGGCCAATCTCTGAAGCTTACTTTTTTTTGTCACAATTCATCATTGCTTTATGACGTTTTCATATTTCTGGAGGCTTAACTTTTTTCTGAATCGGAAAAAACTTAACAAAATAGAAGTAAAATCTTTGCATTGAATTAAATTAACAGTGGATGCCGGTTAATTGAATCAGCTGCTTTAATGAATCAATTTGTCAAAAACAGAAAAAAAAAATTCCAGCTTTATTAAATCGGCTGCTTTATGGAATCAAAACTGTTTAGAACAAATTGATTCATATAAGCGGCGGCCACTAGAACGTTACATGAATATTTAACCTATCAAATAACTCGTTTTACCCAATAAGATAATATTGTTCTTTCACTTCTTATTGTTTTTTTTTTTGCCCTCGTTTTAATTCAGTTTTTTAAATTTTTTTTATGAACTAGCATGGGAATTAATGTGATATAAATGCTATTTTTGTTTTGAAGGAAGATTAATTAGAAACTATTTTATTATGCTTCTGACAACTTTTTCATATTACAGGTGACTATTTTTAGAGCGGAACTCAGTGGTAACTCAGCCCTGTACAATGATTCTCGCTTTCTGTTAAAACGTCATAGATCTAAAGTGCAACAGGTGCTTTTAATACTTCTTTAAAGTTTTCCATGCCGAACTAGATTCAAAATCGTTACATTATCAGGGTTGCCACGCCACGGGAAAACCTGAAGAAACGGGGAAAACAGGAATTTCAAAAGTCACAACAAAGAAAAAAATTGGGAAAACCAAGAAATTTTTATAATTTTCTCAAAAACCGGGGAAATACTTTTTTAATGGAAGTCGCAAAAATCAATGCCCAAATATATAAACTACCAAAAAGTCAATAAATAGAAACAACATAGTAAAGTAAAAAATGGTAGTTTTGCTTTTTAAAGTAAATATTAAAATGTTGATCATAAAAACAGAATTTTTTTATTGTTTTATTAAACACTAGTGGTACCCGCATGGCCATGGTTGCCACACTTCCGTCCAAGGGACGGAATTCCGTCTTTTCAAAAATTTCGGTCATCAGATTTCTTTTTCCATGTTCAAAATGATTTTTATAGATGAAACAAATCTTTACTTTTGAATCTCTCACTCTCAAAAAAGGTCTTATTCTTCTGAGGACAAAAAACTGGCCCATCTGCTAAAGTTAAAAAGATAAGCTGTTTTTTCCCCCCAGAAAATAATTAAATAAGTCACTCAATCTGTTGATTTCAACCATTCTTATTTTAATCTGGAAAGTTTTTATCACAATGCATCTTATAGCCAAGAATCTCATACCTGATTTTTTTTTAATTACTATTTTTTTTTTTTTGTATGAAATATGAACTATTTATGTAACATGAACTATAAAATCTGAAGCTTTTTTTCTGCAGTAGCAAATAGTAAGTTTTTTATTGTATTTTATTATTAAGTTCTTTTTCTGCTATTACCTCCTAAAAATCTTGGACAATGATGTTATTTTTTGATTTAGGTTTTAATTTTTACTTAATCTTACATTTTGGTTTTACTATATAGTTACAGCATCAAGAATTAGCATTATTATATATGTCTAAAACATCAAACAAACTAAGCGCTAATATTTTGGTGTCGCGAAATGGAGCCACGCGCTTTTCAGTCCTGACCAATTTTTAGAGTGGCACCCATGCGCATGGCTTTGCCTTTAGTAGAAAACTGAAAGGTCTTTTGGTTGGCCTGTATATTTACAAATAATGGATGAATTTCTCGCCAATTGGCTTGCCCATGTTACGGTTCCACGTTATGCTAACTTGGTAATTTACTCGTCCATCTTATAATAATTTTGCTCTGGAAAATGTTCTTAAAATTGGAATAGAGAAAGAACAAAATCAAATTTTCGAAAAATTGCTTTGAGGTACGCCCCCCCCCCTCCCCAATGCTACAAACTAACTTTGTGCTGAATTTCATGAAAATCGGTCGAACGGTCTACGCGCTACGAAACAGAGATCCAGACTTCCAGCTTCGTTATTGGTAATTAAGATGTATCTTGAATTCCATGATAATTTAATTTAGAGTGAAATTAGTTCTCAATATTCATTGTTCTGCTGAACTTTTACATTTTTAGGTCCAAGTAATGAATGGTTGAGAAGGCTTTTTTTTTTTTTAAACTTGCATAAAAAGTTAAATATGTTTAATCACCATGCTTTGTTTCATTTATTATGAATTCTTATTTATTTCCCCTTACTTATTTATTGATTTATTTTTTGTTTTGATTTTATTCCCTGTGGTGAAATTATCAAGATATTCATGTTTTTTTTTTTCGAACATAAGTGTTCGCTGGTTTGTAATGTTTCATTTTCATAGTGGGAAAACACTGCATTTTTTTTCCAAAATTAAGTGGCAACCCTGGTAATATATTCAACTAGTGGTACCCGCACAGCTTTGCCCGTAATTTAAAATTAAAAGATCATTTGGTTCGCCTGTATATTTACAAATAATGAATGATGAATTTCTCCCCAATATGGCTATGTTACGATATAATTTCGTAATTTTCTCTTCCACATTATGATAATTTGCTCTTTAAAATGTTCTTTCAATTGATATATAAAAGGAACAAATTCGAATTTTCGAAAAATCGCTTCGAGGTGCACACCCTCATGCTACAAACTAACTTTGTGCCAAATTTCATGAAAATCGGCCGAACGGTCTATGCGCTTGACAGACAGAGAGACTTTATTATTAGTAAAGATTATCCTCAAATTAAGTTGCATTTCTGCTTAATATGTACAAAAGCTAATCTTCGATTTTTTTTATTTTTACTCTTATTGAAGTTTATAGACTTAGCTGGTTCTTACAGGATTGCGGAGTCGACTGTTTTTGGAACAAGGAAGTCGGAGTTAATGTTTAAGAATATTATAAAAGTTGGGGTCTCATTTTCTCACCTACTATGCAGCCATGTCTGCTGATACATTGTTAAAGACTCTGCATATCAGGCCCGTGTCCAGGATTTCATAAAGGGAGGGGTTGAAACCTTTTCCCTTTGTAACTTCCGTTGTCAAGGGAAAACTAACTACGCGTGTTGAATAGTTCATTTTAGTTCGATAGCTAGGCTTTTTTTTTTATATGTTTTGCGTTTTTTCTTAATTTTTTTTTTAAATGAAATCTTATTTGTACAGTTGAACATTTTGTAAAAGCACACATATTTCTTTTATGCCACCTCAGTTTCCTTCTTCTTTTTTTTTTTTTTTTTTTTGTTTTACCATCAAATAACATTGAACAGGAATTGAATGAAAATAAAAATTTTATGAAAAAAAAAATTGCTGTTTCGCATAGAAACATTTTTCTACTGTGAAATGACTAATTCATCCAACACTAAAGGCGTACCTTAAAAAAACAAAAAGCAAAGTAACCATTTTCCCTGCCCCTAAGTTTTTTTTTTTGGGGGGGGGGGAGGGACTATGTCATTGTCCAATATTCTTTTAAATAATTTTCCCCTGCATGCTTACAGCATTGCCGGACTCTCCAACCATTCCATTTTTTCAAACACCTAGAAGCGAAAGTGCTTGGGAATCCTACAATTAAGGAAAATGTTAATTGTTAAAGTTGGGGAAATATTAAAGAGGGTGAATACTGTATCAGAGTTTAACTCTAAAATTAATTAAAACTTGAAATACATTTTGGAAAATCGTTTAATGATTCATTGATTTTTTTTTTTTTTCAATGGGAGGGGTTTAACCCCTAAAACCCTCCCCTTGGACACGGCTCTGCTGCATATGTTGTTGAAGTTACATGATTCAAGTATCCTCTTTAGGTAGGCGAACACACTAATTTTCGAAAAAAATACATTGAGAAATTCAGAGGGCCCCAATGTTCTTCTTTCTAAATCCGCAATTGTTTTTAAATCTGAGTTATTGAGAAAACTAGAAGTAATTTACTAAACTCAATTGCACTGCTTATAACTGAAATTTACTTTTTCTTTCTTGATTTTCTCAAAACCAGGTTTTCAAGTTTTTTATTACGCGAACAGCTTTAGCGAATAAAGTAATAACCCTAACGATTCGAAATTTTACAAACAAATGTTAACTGAACACGTTGCTGTTATACAAACCTCAAAAAGTTAATGTGCATGAAATACAGGCCGAGGAGTCAGTCACCTTTCTCACCTTTAGTCACTTTTTGAAAATTTGGTTGCTTTTAGTCACCTTTTGCAACTTTTGTCACCTTTCTCACCTTTCTTGAAATGCGTCTTAGGATTTTTTTTTTTAAATAATTAAATCCTTGAAAAGTATTTGAATGATAGCTTTAACAGTGAAATTAATTAAAAAATAGCCTTAAATATGCCCCCCCCCCCACCTTGTTGTTTAAGAAAAATAGCTATGCTACCGGGAAATCGGGGAATTTTTTTTATCGCTTGCAATTGCACTCTATGAGCAGAACCAGTCTTTCTATCCCTTCTACAGATGGACTTGCTCCCTATTTTCGGGAATGTATGTTAAAGGAAGCATGTTTATCCTATTATGCTTTGAGCTTTGATGAAACTACCAATGTCAAAGACAAAAAAGAACTGCAACGAACAATAAAATATTGGTTTGAAAGCCAATGTTGCATCACAACAAGGCATCTCCAAACTTTCTTCTTTGGCAAGGCAGTTGGTGAAATTTCAATTGAGAAGCTATGTGAAGCACTTACTGAGCATAGGCGGATTTAGGACTGAGTTCCTGGGGGGGGGGGGGGGGGGGGCAGGTTTTTTTTAGCAACATTTTTATTGCCCCTCCCCCCTCCACTCCCATGTTTTTGTCTGTTTCCTGTGATGCATGAGTTCATGCTTTACTTTTTTGTGTGTCGTTTTCATTAATGTGTGTTTTCATGCTGTCCTTTTTGAATTGACCTTAAGAGAGGGAGCTGGTATCAAGAGAGTGACGCAGGGCTCCCTTTTAAGTGGGAAATAGAATATCTCCAATTTTAAAGGCCGGGGGTTTCTCCCCCGGAGGAAATTTTGTAAAACGGATATAAAATTATGCATTTTGAAGCCTTATAAAGGTTAATTGGATAGACATAGAAATTGACAACTAGATTATACAGTTGTACAGTATTGTTCAAACTTTGTAAGAAGCAGCCATTTTAAGTTTGAAAGAAAAAATAAATATAGATTTCTCATTACAACAACCTTTTTTTAATTATAAGTAGTGCAGAAAACGAAAAGGAATAGAAATAGTGTATCTTTTTTTTTCCTGACTAAACAGATTAACAATATGCAGTAGAAGTAATTGGAACCCACTTTGTTTAGGATTTTTAAAGACTTATCTAATTATTTTCAAGGACTCTAGAACAATTAAAATTATTTAACGCACTTCATTTGTACTTTCCAGTCTCTGATATTTTAGTACTTGATTGTAAATTTTTACAGTCCTGTTCTAACTTTGTGAGAAATAGCTATTTTAAATTTAAAAGTAAAAAAACCATAGATTTCTCATGACAACAACTTTTCTTCAGTTGCAAGTGGGGCAGAAAACGAAAAGAAATAGAAGTAGTGTGTATTTTTTTCCGTGCTAAACAGATAGACAATATGCAGAAGAAGTAAGATAAAAGCAATCAATACAAAAGAATTTCAAAAATACTGCATTCGGGATTGAATAAATAGCAAGATATGAAACATGTGAGTCACAAAAATTTATTTCAAATAATATGTTACAAACGTGAGAACCATGATTTTTACATTTTTAATACAGGATGTGGCAAGGAGCTGAATTAGACATATTTTGGCATTCCTCCCCCTCTACCATTTGTTAGAAATTTTAAAATTTAAGATTTGTAGCCACACGTTTCCAAATATTCAAGGTTTTCAAGCACTTAAATATGAAATTAGTTTTTTCAAGCCATTTCCATTTTTTAAGGAACGAATCATGAATTTTTTTTAGGAGTAAGGGACCCACTTCAAAGTAGGGGCCCTAGGCAATAGCTTGTTTATCTTATAGGCAAATTCGGCCCTGTTTGTAATTCACTCTTATCTGCAAATTTTTGCTTGACTTTTTTGTAATTTTTACGAAAATTCATCAGTTTTTACAGTTAAAGGATTTTTACGATTTTACCAATCTTGGTTAAGTTTTTATAGATTTTTATAAAATTTGAGCAAATTTTTCCAAAACTTTTGATGACTAAATTATTTAGATTTCAATAATGACAAGGACGGACTCACTTAGACTTAGATGATTATGACTTACTTTACTTTTTAAACAGTATTTATAAAGTAAGTAAAATTGTACTCACCCTCTAAGTAAAAAGATTCATTTAATCAGAATACTCAGATAACTGAAATTTATTCAGTTGCGATTTTTCTCTTAGAAAAAAGAGAGAGAGAGAGAAGGGGGAAAAAACTATGTTTTTTAGAATTTCTCAAAAGGTCAATTAATCTACTCCAGTGACAGCTGTACTATATGTGTTTAATGTGCGTTTTTTTTTTTTTTTTTTCTTTTCTTTTCTTCCATCAGAAAAGGACATTCGCTTTTCTCTTCATTTTCATTGAACTATACAAAAAAGAAAAAGTCATGATTTTTTGTTTTAAGATTCTGGAAGATGTGTTGTTACTATATAAAGGTCTCCCAAAACTGGGGGGCATTGCCCCCTATGCCCCCCTCCTCCTATAAATCCACCCATGCCCCTCTGAACTATTCAAAAAAGAAAAAATCATTTTTTTTTAAATTTTGGAAAATGTGTTGTTACTACATAAAGTCCTCCCAAAACTAAGGGGGGCATTGTCCCCCTCTGCCCCCCCCCATAAATCCGCCCATGTTACCGAGAGTAATTATCTATGAATAAATGTCTCATGCTTTCCTTTGGATGGTCCTTATGTTAATAAAAAGGTTTTTAGGTTATTTGACACTATTATCCTTGAGACACGAGAAAAAAGCCTAATAAATATTGGTACTTGCAGTATTCATACAATGCATAATGCCTATGTCAAAGCATTGCAGTATTTAGGTGAAGAAGCATCTGAACTTCTTCTTAGTACTTATTGCTATTTTGATGGTAGGCCTTCCCGTTATGAGGACTTCGAAGAAGTGCAAGCTCAACTAAATACACCTCATCACAAGTTCCTGAAACACACAACTACCCATTGGCTTATTCTTGGACCTGCAGCAAACAGACTACTGGAACAGTGGGATGCTCTTCAGAATTATTTTTTTAAACATGTGCCTTTAAAAAAGAATTCAGCTATGCAATGCAGGTCATATAAAGCTGTTGCAAATGTTTTAAAAAGACCTTCTATAAAAACTGAGCTGCATTTTATCTTTTCATCTGCTGATTTGTTTATGCAGTTCACAAAACGCTTTTAATGCCAAGCACCTATGATACATAAATTGTACCAAGAAATAGAGACCATTGTTCAGACTTTTATGGCTCGGGTTATAAAAGCCTCTGTCATAAAGTAAGTTGATTTTTTAAATGTAGACACGGATGAACTGTTTGCAGTTGGTAACAGACTACCTCTTGAAGATCTCGTTGTTAGTGGAGAGGTGACAGATGAACTGTCAAAACTGAAAGAAAATGAAAAGGTTATGTTTTTAAGAGCTGTTAAAAAGCATTGTGTGACTGCATGCAAGTATGTAATAGAAAAAAGTTGCATATCAAACGGATTACTGAAAAGTTTTAAATTTTTGGATCTAAAAGAGAGAAGTAAATCTAGAAGCTGTAAGGATTTGATAAAGGTTGCCAAAATCATGCCTTTAGATGTTCCACTCGATAAATTGCAAGATGAATGGAAACTTTTGCAGCTGGAAAAAGATGATGAAGCATCCGAAAACAAAACCATTGATATCTACTGGCAGCAGCACATTTCGAAAAACGACTCAACTTCCAATGATCTAATGTTCCTAAGGTGATAAAAGCTTCACTTCAGGGTTTGGTTTTTTACTGTCCAAAACTGGTTTAGGACAGGACAGGTGGTTTTTACCGTCCAAAACTGTCTAAAACTGTCCAAAAGTGTCCAAAACTGCCTTAAACTGTCCAAAACTATGTTAAAGTTAAAGGGGTGTAATCTAATCAATTCGTTTTCACTGCAATATTCATGATGCATAAATAAAGATATTAATGAGGTTTAATTAATCAGTATTTGATAATATTTTTCTTCAAAATGTTCATTTAAAAAACATTTTACTTAAAAAAAATTGCCAATAACTTTTTCACAAAAACTTATTTAACAGTTGGTAGAGTTTCGAAAGGAAATTCACAACACTACCAAGACAACTAATTTCAGTTCCATTCATAACGCAAAGGAATATTATTAAATGTACAATATTTAGGTGCAAGAAAAAAGCTAAATTTTTTAAATGGTTTTTGCAAATAAGTTCTACATGATTTTTTAACAAAAATCATTTTTTAAATCTTAGATTAAAGAACAAGAAATTGATGATTAAACACTTATATTATAAAACTTGTGCTATTCTTTTTTTAGTTTACGTTTTTAATATACATTCTGTAACTAAAAAGAATTGTAATTTATTGCATTTAAGTCAATTATTGCACTATATTTTGAACATTTTCTTTTGCACACATGCATAAATGTCAAAAAAATTTAGTTTATGCAAAAAAAAAAAAAAAACTCCTGCATACAAATTGAAATTTTTAATGAAGAATTTAATAATTTCTACTTAACTAGATTAAAATCAGCTGCATAAATAAATTACATACATATTTATACCTGAATGTTCACATTGAATAAATATATTAAATAGTCAATAAAATAATTTTGGCACTTTTTGTTCTGTTTTTGATATTTTCTCACAAAATAGTTTTAGATATTTTCGGACACAAGGGTTTTGAACAGAATGGTAGAAACCTTGCCAACCCTGCTTTCATTTGCACACATGCATAAACATAAGGAAATTTTGTTCCTATTATCAAAAATAAATAAACTTATGCATAAAGATTGAAATTTTTATCAAGAATTCAACTCCTATGCAACTAGATTAAAATCAGCTGCATAAGTAAGTTGAATGTTCTCATTGAATAAATGTTCAATATAAAACATTACTTTGATACATTTTATTCTGTTTTTTGATGTTTTCTCACATAATACTATTTTTCTTAAAATATAGTTTTGGACACTTTCGGACAGTTTTGGACACTACAGTTTTGGACAGGACGGTAAAAACCAGGGTTTTTACTGTAGTGTCCAAAACCTTGCCAACTCTGCTTCACTTGCATTATGACATGGTAATGCTGACATTGAAAGACTATTTTCTATTTCAAAGCACCTTTTTAGTGAAAATAAGACAGCAAGGACTGAAAGATTTTTAAACAGCATACTTATAGTTAAAGACGCTGTAAAAGAATATCCTCATTTACTTTCTTTACCAATTGGTCCAGAAATAATTAAATGTGCACAACAAGCACACGTAAATTACACAACATACATGGATGAATGTAAAAGGAAAAAGGATTTGGAATTGAAACAGAAACAAAAAGAAGGGCAAAAAAGAAAGGATTGTGAAGAAGAAACTAAGAAAATGGAAAAAATGAAAACATATATTGAAAGTGAAACTGTAGAAATCTTTACAAAAAGCATGTAGAGGTTATTTTGGTAAAAGTCAGTAAAAAGGGATAATCCTTTTCTGTTTTTTGAGTTCTTAACAAATTGCTTTTGGTCACCTTTTAGTTACTTTTTTGTCACCTTTTAGTCACCTTTGTTTTCAAATTTGTCACCTTTCTCACTTTTTTCAAAGGCCATCAGCAGTCCTCGGCCTGGAAATATGGTTTTGAAATAATGATAAATTAAACTTAGAAAAAACACGTTTTTCGGTGGAAATTTTCGAACATTTACCCATAAAACCTGTTTTTAGTTAATGATTTCCGAATTGGAGGGTTATATCACTCTGGTATCACACGAAAAAGTTTTAAAAATAATGAAAAAGTGAATGCACTGGATGTGTTAGGCTAATGGCAGTTTTTATTTTAAAAAAAACCTATCTAAAATTTTTTTTACAAACAACAAAAAAGTAGCTAAAATGTATTATTAAATAATCGTATAAAGTTTTAGAAAGGTGCATTGAATATTGAAAAAAAAAAAATAGGTTATTCGCGTACCTTAACTCCGACGAAAAAAGGCTATATTACCTTTGGTATTCTCTTAAAGCATTGTTTTCCGCTGTTAACAATGCCTAATCCTTTTTTCTTTTTTTTCAAGTTATCCATAGAAAAAAACAAATCACCAAAGTAATTACTCTTCGCCTGATGCTTTCAATTTCTAAATTACAAATGCTTGCTAACAGATTATCATGCTTTTTATGGGATTTTGCACAGTTAAAGAACACAATTTATTCCAAAATATGTTTATAACTTCCTTTGAATTTTCCATTTATTCATCAGCATTTTTAGATACTGCTTTTGAGAATTTATGAGGGTCGAGACTCTCATAAGTAAAATCTCATGAAATAATGTTACGAATTCCTAGACAAGAAATCCCTTCAGTGTGAAAAAGCACCAAATTAATAATCGCTTAGAATGATGTTAAAATATCCGGAACATATTTGTTTTGCTCGTTTGGGAAACTGCTAAAGATTGATCTAATCGAAAAATGCTGAAAATTTATACTTTTTAAAATTATACAATAAGTTTCTGTACTATTAAGTTATGTAATTCAGCATTTGTCTTATTTTCAAATTGAAATCTCCTGAAAAATGCAATCATAAGCAAAAAAAAGGGGGGTTGGAGCAGGGTCTGATTTTCGATCAAGATCCACCAATAGTTTTCACAATTATCCTGATTGCAACATTTTTTACTTCAACCAGAACATTTTTTTTTTTGTTTACATCAGCTTCATTTAGGAATTGATTCAATGATAACACTATAAACACAGTGACTCTTTGTATAATTGGTCTTTCATCTCGTTCCGAGTTCAATATACAGTAAAACCTGTGAAGTGAATCACCTGTCTAAGTTGACCTCTTCTCTCAACCACAGATATAATTTTATATCGTGTATGTCCACCTCAATAAGTTAACAACCAGTCTACGTTGAATACTAAAGTACCGCTCAGCAAGTGGCAAACTTAAGCAGGCTTCACTTAGTTTCATGAAAGCCATCCTTAGCAGTTGCTACAGGAGAAAATCTGTGAAGTAGCTGTTTTTGCTCAATCGACTTTTTCCCCATTGCTTTATGCTCCACTAGGATTCGTCTCAATTCCAGCAACTTTTCCATAAAGACAACCCGAATGTTGTCTCTCAACCAATCAGAAGAACCGCTTTAACATCATTACGCAGAGCACATTTGGCAGGGTTGGAAAAATCGAAACGTGAAAACTTTTCTTCTAACTCCGCCAAAAAATGGTTGAAATAACGAGCTTAAATTTTACCACAAATGATGAAAGATTGGCAACCCTAGCAAGAAGAAGGAGACAGAAAGATTTCTGAGTGAAAGTCGGGTAAAGAGTTCGTTCATGTGACAGTCCAAGTAGACAGCTGCGTAGTGGCCTTTTTGAGTTCATAACTACAAGTAAGACTCGCTCTAAATCACAATCTTCAGTTCTTGTGTATCTTCCATCCAATAAAAAGTCTGACAAGACAAGATTTCTAGTTGAGTTCTAGAAGGGCCCATCGTCATACAAAGTTACTGAAACAAAAAGGAAGGACAATATTAATGTATTGTTGCAAATTCTGTAAATAGTAATTATTGTAGTAACGTAACCTGTAAATAGTTTCCCGTAATGAATATACAGCCCCTATTTTTTAATTGATAAGATTTGTGAATGAAAAGAAATAAAGTGTGGAACGGTGTAGCATTTTCTGGAATAGTTCAGAGATCTCTTTCGGTGTGTATAAAAGCCGTTACGCAGGATAAAAAGTTTAGTTTCGATTGAGAATTTGAACTGAGAGTATTAGCTCTGTTTATTGCGAGGCATTTCGCTGTGTTGTTTTTCGTATTTGGAAGTAAATACGTGTGTAACCGTTGAGTTTACAGTGTTGTGTGATATTTGCTTAAGTGCTGATGATTAATTTACCAGTTGTTGACGATCTTTCCTGTACATAGTGTAAATAAATTTCCTGTCTTTTTCTCAAGAACTGTGTCGTGCTCTCAAGAAAGTTGGAAGTCACATCGGAGCACGAAACAGTATCATATCTTGCCTAAAAATTTTACTTCTGTATTATCGCAACCATCCCGGTGAAGAACATAACTATGCAAATCAGGTTCGTAATCGTAATCCTCAAATTTAAAAACTTCCAACTCTGGCAAACTTACCCCTGTCCCTCTAATGCGGGGACACTAACGCACCGTGTTTCGATTAGTACAAGCTAGGTGGACAAGAAAGTCTAAGAAAGTTCTTCTGCCTTTATATAGGAGTTTAGTAAAACCTCATTTGGAGTATGCTGTTCAGTTTTGGTCGCCTTATCTGAAGAAAGATATTTTTATATTGGAAAGGGTTCAAAGAAGGGTAACTAAATTAGTAAGGGGACTCTCAGATTTAGATTATGATACCAGACTTAATAGGCTTAACATGTATAGCCTGGAGCAAAGGAGAGTCAGAGGGGACATGATTCAGTTATTTAAATTTATCAAAATGAAAGATGTAAGAGGATTAAATTTTTGCGGGGAAAGCAGGACAAGGGGTCATTGTTTTAAGCTATTTAAATCTCAGGCTAACTTGGAAATCAGGAAAAAATACTACTTTAGCAGGGTCGTGGGCACTTGGAATAGCTTACCGGAAGAGGCAGTAATGAGCAAAGGAGTGGATAGCTTTAAGAGAGCCATTGATCTTCATTGGGGACTAATTAATTGACTAGGACCAGCCTAGCTGGGCCCAGAGCCTGTTGCTGGTCGTCACATTTGTATTTGTATAAAAGTCATGTTCAAAATTCTAAACTTTGGTGTTGGGATAGTGCAAACAATAAACCAAAACAGGATACTTCGTTATTTTTTTATGTCAAACTTCCTTCCGTCACGTGAGTTATAAGGTTCAAAAATACGTATCTGTTTGTAATAGAATAAATCAGTTAAGTTCCAGACAATATTTCATCACACAAAATTAAAGTGTTCCTACTTTCATGTGATTTTATTGTTCAAGATAGATATTATTTATACTAGTAAGTGTTTCTTCCCCTAATTTAATTATTTATACTAGTAAGTGTTTTTTCCCCTAATTTAATTAATCTATCTGATAGTTAAACTGTTATATTTTGTTAAAAACATGAACGAAGGTTTTTTTTGCCCGTTTCAAAACTTTCAGGTGATGGGAATGACTTGTACTCATTTGTACCATGGCTAAATTTTTTTGTATGTAGTACCTGCAGCTTTCCCATTATTAATGAGACGTATTATAGTCATCAACAGTCCAGTACAACATGTATTTTTTTACCCAAAGCTTTGGGTGCTTCAATCATTCTTCTAAGAAATCCCTACTAAAAAGAAAGACCTCTAGAGAAAAAAAAAAAATGTGTTGTACTCGAGTGTGCTGACTTCAATACGCCTTATTAGTAATTGGAAAAGTGCAGCTATTATATACAAAAAATTTAGCCCGGGTACAAACGGGTAAAATCGTTATCATCACTTGAAAGGTCACAAGCAAAAACTCCTTCGTTTATCTTTAAAAAAAGATTTTAATATTGTTTAACTATCAGATAGAGTAATTAAATTAGGGGAGAAAAAAGCACTTACCAGAGTATAAATACCATCCATCTTGAACAATTAAATCATGTGAATTTAGGAACTTTTATTTTGTGTGATGAAATGATAAATTCTGAACTTTGTCCACCTAGCTTGTATTAATTGAAACACTGTGTAACGGGACAAATTTTTTTGTCCGCAATAGAGTGGTTTCCGCAGGGCAGGGGTTTAATAATGTTACTGTTATTTGCCTTGGAATCGGGGAAATTAAAAAATGCCTCCGTTAGAAGGGGTTTTACTGCAAAACAAACGCCCCCTGTTTGTTCAACCCAAGCTGGTTGCGATAGCATGAAAAAATGAATAAAGTAACTTCTCAGAAAAATACCAGCTCTCGCTTCTCTATAACCTTACCATGCAATAATTTAACAAAGATTTTACGCGTGAGAACAAATATGTTTTGCTTTTTTTTTTTCATTTTAAACTAACTTTTGCATTAACAGTTGGGTTTAGAAAAGTAGCTGAGAGGGAAAACCTTTTCGATTAAATGTTAAGCAATAAAAGTTTCAGCAGATGTAAAGTCAACTAATGATCAAATCGACCGTCACAACTGCTAAAACAATTCAACTTCATACCTAACAACATAAATGTATTTTTAAATTTACATGAAAGATGGACAAAGTACTAATGTCACTTATGTGACTAGCACAGTCTACTAGCTAATGAAGCGATAAAAACAATTTACAGCGTGGCACACAAACACACACGAAATCGAAGTAAAAACTGACACAATGCAATGATTACTTTCTTCAAAGAATACTAATCTCTGTTTAAACTTGCTTGAAATGATTCCTTACTTGGAGAATCAGAGTTATAAAATAGCTCTTTTCACCACAAGATACGCGAAAGTTTTAGCAGTTGCAGAAATTGAACTTGAAGACAATGACTGTCGGTAGCATTAGCACGTGTACATCGAGAACTTTTTTTTTTTTTTTTTGGAGATGAATAATGACTGCACAAACACAGGGCCGACGAGAGGCCATATCCGCCTAGTTGGAAACTGGGTGTCCAACTCGGAATTAGAACCGTAGTATTAGTTTCGTAAGTTGAATTAGGTTAAAGGTTCCGTTGACCAAACTAACGAGGGACCCGTTTTGACTCTTGGCGGCCCTGACCAAACACTTTAAAAGAACTAAATGACCGGTTCATGTTTACTATTTACCAAGCATGCAGGCCGTGGTCATACAAGATGTCTCTGGTTGACGTTTTCCTTGAAAGTCTTAGGTTTATCCAGAGCACGAGTTTATATCGTCGCCTCAGAGCAACAGTAAGATATCTAATCCCAGAGATAATACTAAGCTATCTTACTGTTGCACTGAGGCGACGATATGCTTATGCTCGGAAGAAGCTCAAAACATGGTAGGCGAAATTTCAGCCAGGATTATCTAAGATGGTCCGTGGCCTGAAAAAAATTCCGGAAAGTAAAAAAACACTTCTTGAAAATTGACCCCAAAGGCACCGAAGTCAATAAGCAACCCTAACTTGATCGAAAAAGTAAAGTCAGGAAAAGAAATACTGAATAAGAATGGGTACCTATACTCCTCGCAAGGTGGGCCCAAGCATGGCCTGAAGACGGGGGGCGAGGGCTGGGGACAGAACTCATCCCTTACCATTGAGAAGATTTTCCTCGCTACCTGTTGCACGCACACCACATCTCTATGCTGGACACCAGGGCCACACGTGGAGGAGCACGTCTCCCACCGGCCTTGTTGCCATCTGAAAAGAAATAGTCACATTCATGGTGCATTCTTAAACATTTGATACCACTAGCGCAGCCAGAATTACCTACTGGAGGGAGTTTTTTATCAAAAATTCCTTCTGGAGAGAGTTTTTTGATCAAAAAAAAGCTTCTGCAGGGGTTTTTTGATCAAAAATACCTTCTGAAGGGCTTTTTGATCAAAAATACCTTTTGGAGGGGGGGTGATTAAAAATACCTTCTTTAGGGGGAGGGGAGGGTTTGATCAAATATATCTTCTGAAGTGGATTTTTTTGATCAAAAATTCCTTCTGAAGGGGATTTTTTTAGACCAAAAATACTTTCTGAAGGAGGGTTTTTAATCAAAAATACCTTCTGAAGGAGATTTTTTGATCAAAAATACCTTCTGAAGGGGATTTTTGATCAAAACAACCCTTTCATCTGCATAAACTACTGTATTAGAATTTGCGTTTTTGTTAAAACCAATGCCCTCTGCGGGTCCCCCCCCCCCTCCCTTCGCTGCGTTGCTGTTTGATACGTATAATCCAGCGGATTCTAACCTATGCCCACGCGTCATATGTGGCCCGGGAAGTTGAATCCTTTGTTATGTCCAATGTTGCGAATCGATCGAATTCGATATTCTGGAAATTTCCAACGCAGTCGGTCATCTTCATTCGTTATTTTGATTAAGTGTTGAAAAGGTGAGGACTAACAGACAGATTTTGGTTTAAAAAAACACATGAAAACTTCGTAGCACTCTTGCAGCCGTTAACAACAATCCTTGGTTCGTAATTTTCTTTCATTTTTCCATGTTATCTAAAAATATCTTAAGTTTAATATGTTCTGGCCCACCGGATTCTTGTTATTGTGAGGTGCGGGCGTCTGGTAGAAAAAGATTGGGGACCACTGACTGCTATAAGCAAAGCATCATTTTCACAAACGCATTTTTCATCGGAAAAGAGAGACTTTTAAAATCATGCAACGAAAACGTTGAACTGCTAAAAGATAATGTTACAATTGTTTCACCACTATTGTGGAATAAATTTAAGGACTGATTAAAGGCAGTGAAATATTTCTGAATACAAATATGAGAGCGTAAAACATCTGTAGTCGTTTAAAAAACAGTTACTTTTTTACGTTTATTTTTTAGAATTTTAAAATGGTTGTTTATTGAGCAATCACGATTGCTTATTGCTTTCATTTGACTGTTTTGATGTCTTATGATTTTATTTTCCCGCCAGCACCCTCTGCAGCATCACCGTCGACCGGCCGCCTCACGATTCTGCTCCTCAAGCGAAAACAGTGTCCAGGTTGCGTCCATATCCTACACACACGCGCATACATACACACACACACCTACACATGCACACACTCTTGCACACACACATACGCACACGCATACATACACACACTCTTACACACACACATACGCACACTCATGCCTGCACACAGACACAAACACACATACCTACATACACACACACGAACGCCTACACGCACAGCACTGCATACACAACACTCACACACATGCATACATACACTCACACACACACGCACACATGTGCCTACAGAAACACACATACACACACAAACACATATACACACAAACACACACGCATACATACACACACATACACACAACTACCCACACATTCATGCCTGCACACAGACACAAACACATATGCCGACATACACACACGCATACATACACACACATACACACAACTACCCACACATTCCTGCCTGCACACAGACACAAACACATATGCCTACACACACATACACATACCCCCCACACAGACACAAACACATATGCCGACATACACACACGCATACATACACACACATACACACAACTACCCACACATTCCTGCCTGCACACAGACACAAACACATATGCCTACACACACATACACATACCCCCCCCCACACACACACATACACATACCTTCCCACACTTATGCCAGCACACAGACATAAACACACATACCCCGTACACACAAACACCCCCCCCCCCCCCACACACACAAACACACATGCCTACATACACACGCTCGTGATTGCGAAAAACATAATTTGAATTCAAGATGCCAAAAATTCAAATTACTATATTTTTTTTTTATTTGCACTTACTTGCCCCCGCATGGTTGAGTATTGCAAGGCCAAACTCCAGTACGTCCTGGTTTGCTAAGATGGGCGCAAAATCCTTCATCTACAGGTGTACTTCCCGTTTGGCACAGCACAGTTACATTCTTGAATCCTGAAATACAATAGGAAAAGAAAATAGCGGGACTTCGAGTAATACAAACTGACTATTCATAAAAAATGTATCCCACCATTTTCGCAGACATGTGATTTTTCAGCATTTTTACTGAATTCGGTATTTTTTGCGAGAGCAAAATATTGTGTGCAGGAAAAAAAAGGGGCATTGGAAGCTAAATTCAATATGTTCCAGTTAATTTCAAGCATCTGATAGAGAAGTTGGGGCCGCGGTTGCCCGATCGGTAGAGTGTCGGATTCGGGGCCGGAGGGTCCTGGGTTCGAACCTCGATGGTCGAAGACCCACCGTCGTCATTAAAGGGGACTGGGCGACGTTAAATATGCTCGTGGTCTCAATGTCCTCCAAGTGAAACGATACCTCTGGGGGTGCTAGTACTAGATAGCTATTAGCTCCTGGGCTAGTTCTAAATTCTCAATAACTGTTCGATCAGGTGATGGTGCTGCCATCTATGGGTATATAAAATAAGGAAGGCAAGGCACTTAGTATGCAGTCCTCGACATAAATACAGTTGCAGTCAGTTGTGACTCTGAATAGTAATAGTAATAGTAGTGATAGAGAAGTTTCCGATTTTTCAATTTTATTTTTATATGATAGAGTAACATGTATGAACATCATAGGTGAAAAATATTTTGCGATACGATAAGTAGTTTTTTTTAAAGTAATTTTTAAAGTTCAAGCGATTGTGACGTCAAATGGCACAGGAAATGACGTCATGCGCTCTTCCGCTTCGGGAGAAGCCGAAGGACGTGCAGTTGGCTTCGAAGACGAAACGTACGGCTTACCTCCTCGCATTTAACTCCTCGCGTTTCTGGAACATTAAACCTCTCATCCTCCGAAATATTCGAATACCATCATTGATGTTACTTGAGGAAGATTATTAGATTGTGCTTTTTAACGAATCCGGCCTCCATAGTGTGTTCAAAAGGATTATTGAATTTCTAAAAAATAAAAATATCAGCGCACTCAAAATGTCCGTAGCGAAAACAAGGGATCTTCGGCGGAAGGCTGCCCATTAGTGCCCTGTGACGTACGCTCGTGACGTTTCAGAAGAGCGCACTTTTGCGCGTGGATTTTTAAAAATTCTTTGAAAATCAATCACGGTGTTTTAAAATTCGGCGATGGTGAATTATTTAATTTTGAGGGTCAATTAACAATATCCAATAGTCAAAATATGAACATTTAATAGGTTACAACTTCCCTATTAAAATAGTCTTCTGTATACTACGAGTAAAATACGTGGGAGAGCTTTCAGGTGTAGTAAATTATACTAAAAATGTTGTGTTAGTTCACAAAGCCATGTGTTTTAGTAATTTTCATTCTGTTTATGTTACATGTCTGACTTCAAACCTGAAAAATGTCGCCAAACATTGCGATATTTCGCCAACAACAGAAAGAAATCATGGACAAACATAGCGTCATCTCAGAGCAACAGTGAGATATCTAATCCAAGAAATAACACTAAGATATCTTACTGTTGCTCTGAGGGGAGGATATGTCGACTATTGGACCATTCTCGCCAAACCAGAAAAATATGCAGTTGGACTGTTGGATGCATCAAGATAACATTTTATATTTCTGATCTGCGGGAAATTATAATACACTGCTAAGCGATGTGTAGATTTTTTTCGGAGTTTTAACTTGACAACAGAAAATGTCAACAACTGTTGAATAGAATCAGTTGTCAATTACGAGGGGAACCCAAAAATAACCGGATTTTTGCTCTAAAATATTTATATATTATTTTATTCACAAAATTTCTTTAGTCTCCTTCAAAGTGTTCACCCTTAAATGCAATACACTTGTTAATTCTTCTTCTGTTAATTAAAATACCATTCTTTTTTTTTTTTGTGAACCAAGTTCTTTTTTTTTATCAAAAATGATTTTTATTTTAATATTTTATCTGATCAGAAAAAGTCTTCTGCTTTTGTTTCTTTAGTTTTTATGGAATTACGTTTAATGAATTATTAAAATATTGCTATTACAGCGTTCTTTTTATAGTGTTTTATTTTGGGGAAAAAATGTCTTATTTTGCGTTTTAAGCAGGGAAGGGAATATTTTCTTCCTCTTTTAAAATATATTTAAGTCTTCTGCTGGTTTCGGTTAAATTGTGTGCAAGCTTTCATATCTACCATAAAAAATAAAAAATTTGGGGAAAAAAAAATTACAGAGAGTTTTCTCGTGAGATCCGTATGTACGTATGTATGTGCGTATGTGTGTAGGTACGTATGTATCTCGCATAACTCAAAAACGGTGTGTCCTAGAAAGTTTGAATTTTGTACGTATATTCCAAGTGGGATCTAGTTGTGCACCTTCCTTTTTGGTTGCATTCAGATGTTCCTAAGGGGTCTTTTGCACCTTTTTGGGGGGAAATCATTATTAATTTCAATGCTAACTCAAGTGGTAATTTGTCAAACACTTGGCGATATATCGCCAAGCTTTTGGCCGCCGTTTTGTCGGCAACTTGGCGAAAAATTTGGCGATTTTTTTTTTAATTTTAAATCTGGTTTTAATTTGACCAATGTTGGTGATATTTAAAGAGTTAACCACTGAATCATCACATTAAAATTGCCAATAATGGGGAAATAAAACTGTAAAACTTTTTTTTTTTTTTTTTTCGGTTCGCAAGAAACTAGGGGTGAAAATATTTAGGGTTTCCTTGCTTACTCCAAGGCGCTATTATTAAATTGGCGTAAAAGGAAGTCATGTGATGCACACATCAGCCCATTTTTTTTTTTTTTTTTTTTATTACGCAACGAGACGGATTGCTTATTTCAACTGAGCCTATAATTTCGCTGCCACCATTAGATACAAGTTGAAGTTCAACTGTTCAATTTTATTTTTTTGTTTGGAATTTTTTTCCACCATTTGGAGCATTTTTGATTAGCAGATTTCGGAGCCTTTCCATTGCTGGCAGCGTCGTGTTCCGCACGACCCTGCACATAGGGACAGCGCGGCCCTGCTGTCTACTACAATATATATTGTACTGTCTACTACAATACAATATTATTCGTATATTCTACTACAATAGAATATACGAAATAAAATCGAATTTTACTGACCATACTATAGATTTCATGAGAAATCTGTAGAGAAAAACCTCCCGAAACAAAAAAACTGATTACGGCTGGGATATACACTCAAAGAAAAATGAATAAAACGAGCTGATGTGTGCATCACATAACTTTCTTTTACTCCAATTTAATGACATTTCCCCATTACTGGCATTTTTAATGTGATTCAATAGTTTACTCTCTAAATATCACCAACAATGACCGAATTAAAACAGATTTTAAAAAAATCGCCAAATTTGTCCCCAAGTTGGCGGCAAAACTTAGCGACCAAAAGACTGGCGATCTATCGCCAAGTGTCCGCCAAATTATAACACCACTTGAGTTTACGTCGAAATTAACAATAATTTCCTCCCCAAAAGGGGCAAAAGACCCCTTTAGAAACACCCGAATGCAACCAAAAGGGGAGGTGCACAACTAGATCCCACTAGGAGTCTACGTACCAAATTTCAACTTTCTAGGGCTTACCGTTCGTGAGTTATGCTACATACATACGCACAACCACACATCCGCACGCACGCACATACATACATACGTACATGCAGACGTCTTTAGAAAATTCGTTGTAATTAACTGGGGAATCGTCATTACGGATTTTTCGCGTGTCTATACGTTCCAAGGCACTTATTCACGTGTGGTCGAGTCGAAAAAAAAAAAAAAACTCAACATTCATTCTGGGGTGAGCTAAATGGAAATTAAACTCGAATTTTGAGGAAATTTTTTTCGCGAATACAACTTCCTTTCTTGTAAAAGGAAGTAAAAATTAATTTAAGCTCTAAAAAATGATGAAAAACTTTTTGCATATTTACTCAGATACTGTTATGTACCATATTCTGTAACATTTTCCTGAATTTCTAGCAGTGGAGATGCTTTAGATTACTTTTTACATTAATAAATAACGTAGAAAAAAAAATAATATCTTCATACTTATTGATTTCTGTTTAAAACTTACCACCTCCACAAGGAGCGCTGCACTCAGACATTTCCACTACCCATCCATACTGAAGCCTGGAAAAGTTCTTCCATGTTCCTTTCTTGCCCTCTTTGCCTTGGATACGTCTCTTGTACGCGGCTATGTGGCTGTGCTGTACACCGGTGGAGACGTGGTTGATGCCAGACGTATCACGGCGACGTATACGGCTGAGGTAACGTCGAATATCGTACATTTGGCTCGCTTCTACAGTTGTAGGAAAAAAAGGAAAAGAATTTTATGCACATTCTTTCTAAAATCTAGCTTAGAGTTTTGTTGCTAACGCATTGTTCCATTGATCATTTTCGTCAAAACCAAAACTATCGCCAAATGAAAACTAAGGGCATGAAATCTCGCCAAAAATTTTCATTCAAAAGTTTTTTACAAGGCAGTGAGAAGCAAAGGGATGCAAGTGGACTATTTTAAGTTTCCAGTAAAACGCGTTTGAAGATCAGATCCTAGGTAGGCTTTCGTTGAAATTTGTTTCTAAATCATGCTGTACAGCAGCACCTACCAGGACTACTAGTACCATGTCTTGCCCCAAGACAGAGGAGAGGTCCACCTACCATATGTACCGGTTATCTCCAAATTTTAAATTTTGCCACTTGCATCCCTTTGCTTCTCGCTATTTCATTTGTGGTTCATCATCATTGAGAAAAATAGGCTTCATGGACTTCCCTCAGAAATTTCTAAAAACGAAATTTAGAGCCATCAGGGGCCGACTAACTAAATGTGAGGTCCTAGGCCCCCTGAAGACTCTATAGTGGAATGCCGTGTTTGATTTACAGGTTTGGGGCCCGTCGGAATACATTTGGGGGGCATCTTTGTCTTACATAACTATGTAAATCATTTATCATAGTACCTCAAGTAATAGATAAAAAGTATAATTTCCTTATTGGATTAATGAGTTGAACTTTTTCGCATCAAAAGTTTGAAACTGCCGCCCCCAAAATAGTACCGCCTGGGGCGGACCGCCCTCTCCGCCCCACCCTTGCTACGCCACTGGGGGGAGGCAATGTCTTTTTAGTTCCTTTTTTTCCCAAAGGCTCCACCGAAATGAAGATTTTAAAATATCACACGAAAAAGACTTTTGAATCAAGCCCCCCTCCTCCTTCCTTGCAATATACATATTTTATTAAATCATAGTAATTTTAGTAGTTGTTCTTAAATTCTGAAATAAGAGCATACTTAATAAATTAGAAGTAATTCATATGTACCTACAAAAAATCATGTTTTCAGTATGTCGCCAGTTCAGTATGTCTTCCCAATAATAATCAACTCAGTATGTCGCCAGTAACAGAAACTTACAGCAATTAACAGCAAAGGTGCCAGTCATATGTATTGCCCTTTTTTCACGAGAAGTCACCTCATCACGCCTCTTCGAACGCAGAGTTCCATTTTACGCGGGGGGTGATCAGTAAGCAATCCACACGCTTCCAAAGAAGACAAAACCAGACATCCTTAACTTGAGCGTGCATTTTTAATGTGCAAAAAAGTCTTAGTGTCCGTTACATCACTTGTCTGTTGTCAAGTGATTTATTCTTACATTTTAAAAACTGCCGCTTTTACAGCAAAATGCTGTGATTCGAATATACCTTCTCCCCAAAACAGCGCAATAGAATCATCGGATACCACGTGACAAGGGAGGAGTCAAGTGCCTTCTCCTGAGAAACGGACAATACTGCTGGAAGCAAATTTTATTGCCTCCCAAAACTAAAAAATACGTGAATTAATACAAGGTGTTTATCTTTGGTTAAAAGAAGATATTTTACTGTTAACACTGAATGCCCACAAAAATATTGAAAAATCTAATTTATTAATACAGTAATCCCTCGTTATATCTCGTTTTTAGGGGGACAAAGAAAAAGAGCGATATATCCGAAAGCGCGATATAAAGGTGGTCATTAAAAATAGTTAAAAGTTCAATACACAAGTAAAATAACATTCGTTCTTTTTGACATGATTTTCTAATGGTTTCGATGTGGGTACTACCACACCTATTGAAATTTAAACATGATTGAAACTTAAATAAATTTTCACCGTCAGAAAGTTAAAAACATCAAATGGCGAATGAAGACGATCTTTCTGAGCTGCCGCGAGACAAGATGGCCGCATTCTAATACCCTCTTATTCCCAATAGACTTTCTAATCCGTTTGACTTGCTGTAGAAAGGATGGAAAAAGTAAAAGTAACCACATTGTTTGCAGAAAACTCTTTTGCCCGCCCAGATTGCTCTTCCTTTCTTAATGTTTCTTTATGCTTTAATGTTTCGGGAGACAGAAGAAAAGAGCGATATATCCGAATGAGCGATATAACGAGGCGTGATATAACGAGGGACTACTGTATTTCTCTTATTTGAAAGAACTTTAACAAAAAAAGCGGGTCTTAAGCGGTACTTAGAGGAAAAAGGGGTACATATTGTGAGACAGGAGGCGGAACTGTCCTGTCAAACGTGGGAACTCTGGTTGGTCACTTTACTAAAATGAGTAGAGCAAGTTTGACTACTTCATCACCAATAGTCTATCACTTGTTCAATGAAGTTTTGGTTTTGATGGAAATGGTCGACGGAACAAAACGTAAAGCATCAAAATTATATGCAAACATTTAGTTTACGAAGAAAAGGACAAAAATCAGTAGAAATACGGATAATTTTTGCCTCCAAAATTTCTCCGAAATAAATTCATGTGCACCGAAAAAGTAACTGAAGTAAAAAGCAGTTAGCAGTGTATAAGTTACGGGAATTTTTCTTAAAACATTAGAGCTCTAGAAATCTCTAAACTCTAAAAACTCCATAGATGGCGGGGTATTACGAGCAACATCGATGGTAAATCAGACAGTTAATAAAGGGAAAATAAGCTTAAAGCGGGTAGTCCTTTGAATTTTCGCCTCTTAAACAACTGGCATCAGAATCTGTATCAACACGTTTGATGAATAAAAAAATGTAGTAAAAGTGATAGATCTAACTTAAATTAGTTGGATAATTGTTGGTTTTTGTTTCAAAAATTGTAGTAGTACGAAATTCCGTTAACCAACTTCCGTACGTAGAATCACTCTTTAATTTAACCAATAAATAACTGGCAACGTACGAATAAAGTCTTGTAAATATCTTTAAAAGTTTTCTTGAGAATTTAGAGCAATATATTGCACATAAAATAATAGTTTAAAAAACTAAAAAAACATGCTTTAGTAGCAAAATGAACTAAAAGGTTAAAAATAATCTTTGGACGACAAGTATATAAAGTAATTGACTAAACACTTAATTTTACTGTAATAGAAAAAAAAGCGTGGGGGGGGGGGCTTCTTATCAGTTGTCTTAAATTTCTTCCACTTGTTATCCATGCAAGAATGTAAATAGGCAACCCCCCACGCTTTTTTTTTTATTACAGTAAAATTAAGTGTTTGGTCAATTACTTGATACACTAGTCATCCAAAGATTATTTTTAACTTTTTAGTTCATTTTACTACTAAAGCGTGATTTTTTAGTTTTTTGAATTATTATTTTATTTTTTACTTTTTAGTTCATTTTGCTTCAAAAGCGTGTTTTTTTTTCTTTTTTTTTATTAATGGAATGTATCTTAGTATTCTATTGCATTATTTGCTTCAGACGTTTTGAATGCTTTCTGGTAAATTCATGTGTTACACTCCGCAGCTCTGATTTGTACGTTGTAAGTAATTCTAATAAGCCACTGGCTATTTGTCCAAAGGAAAGTTGGACCCACAAACATACAAGTTAAGCTAATAAAAGTATGTTAATTAGAATAAACTGATAACTTATCGTTAATAAATTAATTTGATCATAGAACATTGCATTGTCATCGGGTCTGAGGTTGCATTCCAAATTTTAAAAGAATCCGATGACAAAAAGTGAACGAAAATTGAGTTGCAAGATTATAAATTTTATTTCGATGTAAACGGGATTAGAATGCACGCCCAATGATTCCCGGAGGTGGACGTCAGCGAAGACCCGCGCCTTAGGCCGCTCATAAAGTGGTGGAATGTACTAACAGTAATAAGCCACTAGCTCTTAGTACAAAGGAGAGTTACTCACAAACATACAAGTGAACCTAAAAAAGCTTGTTAAAAAGTCACCCAATTTCAAGTTACTATATTTTATTCTTAATTTGCTACTAATGGTTATCATTCGGTGTTATTTGAACTCTATTTCCAAAAATGGGTACAAAATGCGACAAAAATGCACTAGTGTTAATGAAATGCTAGGGAGCTCCGGTCTTTGCTCGCTTCGCTAGCCAACTCCGTTCGCCACCTGCGGCGACTCAATGTCGACTGCAGCGGGGTTGCAATTGATGATTTAAATGTTTTTCCCCTGGATGTCCTGCAAACTGATTTTATCAATTTATATCTCCGACCCCATAAGGGGTCAGATTACCTTCTAAACATTTTTTTTAATTTAAGTATTTTTTTTTTTTTTTTGAAACCTCAACATGCACACTTACTTCACAATCAATATTTTATTTTAAAAATTTAAAATATTGCCCACATTTTTAAAAAATTCAAAAAGTTTAGGAAATTTTCAATTTTTTTAATCTTTAAGGCTTTTTTTGTTTTTGCACTTATTAAAAAAGGTTTGTTGCTAAGCAATCTTAATAATCATCTCTTAAAATCTGTGCATTCAATTGCTTATATATTTATAAGAAAATGTTCTGTGACTAATTATGTAAAAATTCGTTTTTTTTTTTTAAATTTGTTTTTAAAAAAAGAAATGTTTTTAAATGGATTATATGCTCTAAACATTTGAGTAATTTTTGAAATGCTTATCCAATGCACAGTTTGGTTAAATATACTATCTATTATAATTAATACTATAAGTATATTTACTCTATTTGCTGGATTTTTGGGTATAAGCCAAGTAAGGTATAAAATGAATATTAAATCACACGTGGTATTGACTGCACGAGTTTTTGACTTCCTATTCGGTTCTGCAAATTATAGACAGTAAACACCAAAATGTAGAAAAATGCATTGGGAAAACTACGAGACAAAACATATTTTTAAATCGTGAATGAAGACCACTATTAGTTTAATTTTATTACTAAAGGTACAATTTTAAAACGTCAAATCATTTTGATTAAAAAAAAAATCTGAAACTGAATAAATTTGTATATCTATTTGAAATAATATTCTGAGTATTGACAAATCGCGGTCTTTTAAAATGTTGCAAATGCTATGATTAAAGTTTCGATGTATTGCATCGTATTTACACAACTCTTAATGTATGTTCCAAAACTTGTATGAAAAATGTTTTATCTTTTCTTATTCAAAAAAGAGAAAGAAAAAAACAATTAAAAAAAATAATGAAAACAAATTTTTTAATAAAAAAAAATCATAGCTTTAATTTCAGCTTACCATTTGATAGAGGCATTCCATCTTCGTTGAAATGCTGAATAGAAAAAAAAAAGATAGACAAAAATTAAAAAATATATATTTATATACAAAAGCGACTTAATTGTTTTCACTAATGAAACCATTTACAACGAGACTCTTTTCGTATAAATTATACAGTGCCGGCAAAAAAATCTTTACATTTGGTTGGCAGTTGGGTCTAGGGACCCTTAACTTTCAAAATTTCCGACTTTCTGGAAAAAATATATGTTATGCATTATTCAATTCTGAACAATTTGATACCTTATTTATTACCATACGCAAAAAACTTTTCAAGTTATCATAAAAATGCGTAAACTTTCCCCATAGAGCTTTATGTTAACAGTAGCTGTTTAAGCCTCTTTTTCTCAGGTGCCGGTTTCTCGTTTTGCTCGTTTTGCATGCGTGATATCTCAGAAAGTTTCCTATATATTTCGGTAAAACTTTTTATGCATTTTTGTCTGGTTTATTTTTATAATCTGAACTATAAATTTATTATTATTTTTTTTAATTAATTATTATTATTATTATTATTATTTTTTTTTTTTTTGAAATTTTATCAGTTAATATCAAAATTAAAAGAAAAATTTGGCCGATTTTTTTAATATTAACTTTTATTATTAGTTAAAATTTAGGTTCAGAACATAAAAATAAACTAGACAACCATGCATGAAAAGTTTTACGGAAGTATATAACAAACTTTCTGAAATATCATGCACGCAAAACGAGAAACCGGTACCTGAGAAAAAGAGGCTTAAACAGCTGTTGTTTACATACATCTCTATAGGGAAAGTTTACGCATTTTTACGATAACTTGAAAAGTTTTTTAACATATATTTTTTCCAGAAAGTCGGAAATTTTGAAAGTTTAGGGTCCCAAGACCCCTTAAAAACTTTGCATGCAAACTTCTTTTAATGATTTTACTTGGCATGTTCTCTAATGATTTGACCGAATACCGAATAATCTGCCATATTGTGGCCAAATATTCGGTGCTCGGTCAATTCACAAGGGAGCATGCCACGTTAAATCATGAAAAGAAAAAGTTATTTAAAGTTTTTAATCGCCAAGCTAATGTAAAGATTTTTTAAACCGGCACTGTACAAACTATGTAAAATTTATTTTTATATTTTCGTGTAAGTATCTCTTATACCCATGGAAAAATAAGCATTTCTTTCAAAAAAGCGAAATTTATTTTAAGGTTTTCGGCTCATATAGCAAGCAGAGTTTTAATCAAACGTTACTAAACTTTCAGAATATTTGACAGCATACAAGAGAAAAAGAATTTTCAAATTTGAAGTTAAAATATTGAAAATTTGATCAAATATGAACGCTTAAAGCAATCGAATTGTCACTGCGCATGCGCGAAAGATAGCAATTTATAACCTACATAAAACAAAGCCCAGCTACATACTGCAACTTGTGATAAAATTCCATCTCGATATCTTAAAAATTCAAAAAGTTATCAGCGATCTAATGAGCTGAATTTCAATAATTATTTGATAAGTGACGACCCGTGAGGGATCGTTCGCAAATAATCTGTTTTTATCATGAGTCACAGTGAATGACGGCAGGCAAGTGTTACCAGTTTGCGAACGACCCCTTACGATTCGTCGCCTATCTAAGAATTATTGAAATTCTTCTCATTAGATCGCTAATAACTTTTTGAATTTTTAAGACATCGAGCTGGAATTTTATCACGAGGTGCAGGATCTATCTGGGCTTTGGATTATGAAGATTATAAATTGATATCTTTTGCACACGCGCAGTGAAAATTCAACTGCTTTAAAAGTTCATATTTCATCAAATTTTCAATATTTCAATTTCAAATTTTATTATTATGTTTCTCCCATATGCTGTCAAATGTCCTGAAAGTTTAGTAACGTTTGACGGAAAACTCTGCGTGCTATGAGCCGAAAACCTTAAAATAAAATTTGCATTTTTGAAACAAATGCTTATATCTCCGTGTGAGTAAGAGGTACTTTCACAAAAATATGAACAAAAATTCTACATAGTTTGTACAATGCTGGGGAAAAACATCTTTACATTTGGTTGGCAATTAAAAACTTAACATAACTTTTTCTTGTCATGGTTTTACTTGTCATGCTCCCTTGCGAATTGGCCGAATATCAAATAATAGGCCACAATCTAGCCGAATACTCGGTATTCGGCCAAATATAACTAGGGAACATGCCAAATGAAATCAGAGCAAGAAGTTTGCATGTAAAGTTTTTAATTGCCAATTAAATGTAAAGATTTTTTTGCTAGCATTGTATTTTGGAATAAAACGCCAAACCAAGTGCAGAAATACACAAAAGAAGTGATACATATAAAACTAGCAAAATACCCGGCGTTGCTTGGGTCAGTAAAAATTGTGATAAACAATCGCTACTTTCTTTCGTTTTCTGTTTTAACAGAAAGAACTCAAAACACACCGCTTTGACGTGATGAAAAATCGAACTTCTTCCTTACCCATAAAAGTAAAATAGCAATAAATATAAAGAACGAACAAGTATTCATTTAGAAACGAAAGCATGGATTGAAGCATATCAAAATTTGAAGAATTTCCAAAAGAGAAACTAACAAAAACAAAGATCACTAAAAAACCGCTCTCTTTATTTAATTAAATAGTACACACACAAAAAGAAAAAAAAAAAGCTCTCCACTATGTTTCCCTATAAGTGTGCAAAAAGTAGCTCCCAAATATTTAAATGACTTTAAATTCATGTTTACTCTAGAGAATCCTTGATTCAAAATTTTCATTATGATTACTATTAATACTGCTGTTGTAAGGCAACGAATATTCGTAACAATGGGTTTCATATTTAATCATTTAATGGGGAAATTACATGACATTTACTGTTTTCCATCATAACGCTTTAAAACTAAGTTTTTAGCAATAAATTATAGCCTAAGTTGCTCCCTGATAATGTAGCTATCTATGGTGCAAAAATGGTTAAAATCGGTCCAGTAGTAATCAGTAAGTTACCGCCCTATAGCCAGAGCTAAGGCAGAAATACCTGAAATACACAGCCAGCTCAGTCAATTCCAGCCGAGGACTGCAGTTTCGTGCTTATTAGCACTCATCAGCCCGGCATAAGATTAACTGAGCTGGAGGTGGAAAACCTCTTAAGGAAGCCAAGAGTGCCAAACAAACTGGTAGCTAATATATGTGCTATGATAAATGCCTTGCCTGCAATATTCGAGCTGAACCGAACCATTGTTTCGGTCACTCGTCCTGTCAGTGCTAATTCTATATTAGCTACCAGTTTTTAGGCTCTCTTGGCTTCCTTAAGAGGTTTTCCACCTCCAGCTCAGTTAATCCTATGCCTGGCTGATGAGTGCTAATAAGCACGAAACTGCAGTCCTCGGCTGAAATTCACTCAGCTGGAGGTGTATTTCATGTATTTCGGTCCAGTAGTTTTGAAGATTATCCCGGACATACATACACACAGAAGTGGCCATTTATGTGTATAAAGATTAGTCAGCTATATTTATAACAGGAACAGTTACGCAATGAAATCCTTACCAAACACCTTCCGTCCAGGCAATAAGCCCGAGTCCGGTGGTCCGGGCTGCAGTCTGTCCCAAAGGGAAACTTCCCGTCTTCGTAGACATCCATCTGGTAGTGAGTGTCCGGCCATACCCGATCCTGACAGGCCACGATACATGAAGAATGGGGATTACCTAAACGAAACATAAGGAGTCATTCCATTCACATTGTAAAACGAGCTGATGTGTGCATCACATGACTTCCATTTACTCCAATTTAATGTCATTTTCTCGTTATTGGCAGTTTTAATGTGATTCAATAGTTTACTCTCTAAATATCATCAACAGTGGCCAAATTGAAACCAGATTTTTAAAAAAATCAAAACAAAAATCGCCAAATTTGTCGCTAATTTGGCGACAAAACTTGGCAACCAAGAGACTGGCGCTATATCGCCAAGTATCCGCCAAATTATACACCACTTGAGATTACATCGAAATTAACAATTATTTTCCCCCAAAAAGGGGCAAAAGACCCCATTAGGAACACCCGAATGCAACCAAAAAGGAAGGCGCACACCTAGACCCCACTAGGAGTCTAAGTACCAAATTTCAACTTTCTAGGACATTCCGTTCTAGAGTTATGCGGCATACATACGCACATACACACATACGCACGTACATACAGACGTCACGAGAAAACTGGTCGTAATTAACTCGGGGATCGTCAAAATGGATATTTCGTGGGTCTATACGTTCCTAGGCCCATATCCACGTGTGGTCTGGTTGAAAAAAAAAAAACTCAACATTCATTCGGGGGTGAGCAAAATGGAAATTAAGGCCGATTTTTGGGTGAAAATTGTTTCCCGAATACAATACTTCCTTTTTTGTAAAAGGAAGTAAAAAAATCCGAAACGTTACTGAGTATTCCCGTGTAACGTTTCGGGATTTCGATGGCTTACATCCACTTCTTGGAAATATCTAGTATCATTGTCAAATCGTTTCCTGAATGGGGTCGTTTCCACAATTTTAAAAGTATTTTATCTGAAAGAACATGCTTAAAAACATAGGATCTGACCATTTTTTGATAAATTTGTTCACGTTTAATATTAAAAAAAAAAAAAAATACTTAAATTGGAGCGCTTTCATTGTTTACGACTTCTGCCGATGACATCACTAATGATGAAATGCCATGCAGTGTTGCCATTCACAGTGCACAATATTTAATTCGCATCTGTACTCACGTGTATTGGCAACGATATCTTTGATAGCATGCGTGGAGCGCAATTTTAATTCTATTCTATTCTATTCTATTCAAGAGTCACAACTGACTTCAACTGTATTTATGTCGAGGACTGCATACTATGTGCCTTGCCTCCATTATTTTATATACCGATAGATGGCAGCACCATCACCGGATCGAACAGTTAGTGAGAATTTTGAACTAGCCCAGGAGCTAATAGCTACCTAGTACTAGCACCCCCAGAGGTATCGTTTCACTTGGAGGACATTGAGACCACGGGCATATTTAACGTCGCCCAGTCCCCATTAATGACGACGGTGGGTCTTCGACCAGCGAGGATCGAACCCGAGGCCCTCCGGTCCCGAGTCCAATGCCTTACCGATCAGGCTACCACGGCCCGCAATTTTAATTCGCTGCTTGGGGCCTCAGTGGCCGAGCGGTCTGAGTGACTGCTTGACATTGGCACATTTGAGGCGGTGGGTTCGACTCATACCCTCGCTCCGGTTGTACCTCCCCTTCTTTGTGATGTAACTATTTTCATGTGTTGTTTATATGTGTAATAAAATATATCATGCGTAAGGGAGGCAAAGCACTCAGATTGTAGTCCTCATCAAAAATAAACCTGTACAATTAAGCACCGAAAGAAAGAAAGAAAAGAAGAAATTCGCTGCTTGATTATCATAACGTGGAAACGTAGTAGAAAGATGCGGCAAAGTGCATCATTTGTGACGTCATCAAGAACCACGCCTTGTTTGAAAAATCGGACATTTTAAAAAATTAATTTAAAAAAAAAAACTGTTGGGAAAATGAGAGCATTTTCTGGGTCCATGTTATTTTATTTTGCTCATTCTATCCATTTCAATAACTAAAAGTAGTACTTTTGACTGAAGGAAACCACCCCATTACTACAAGTCGCACCATAGACTAATAATAAGAGCTTTTCATTCTTGCTGATGAAGAAAATTGGTTCATAGATGTATCACGTGACTAGTGGAAGGCGTGGCTTGGCGAAGACTTTGGCAGCATGGTTGCTAGATGGCAGCATTATCTATAGTTTGACACTCGACATGTATTTTAAGACAATGTGTTTTCATTAAAAAAAAATTTCCAAGTGCAGAGATTGAACAGTTTTTTTTTTTTTTGGTTATGCATTATTTTGACACTAGTAATAGTTTTTGGTCACAGTTTTCAGTAACTTTTATTTCATTCGGAACTACTACGTCAGCGTTGGCGTAAACGTAATGGCGTAAACGTTTTGCGTTAACAGAAAAATGTACTAATCGGTATCTTAAATTGAAATTGTAGGTAAAAATCTTACCGTTTGCCGATTCTTTTTGGGCGCTTGAATATTTAATTGCTTAGAGAGTTATTGAAATTGACTAAAGAAAATGCATAATATACGATCTAAACAAAAAACTCACTATATTAACAAAATATTTACAACTTAGAATAACAAATTTACAAATCGGACTCCATAAAAGATCATTCTTCCGTGTTCCATCAATTCTATTTATTTTATTTCTCGTTGGCGTTGATCGTCTGCTACGATCAAAGTCCGCTGTTGCTAGGATATCCACCAGTCACATGGTTTGGTTTATGAGCAGCAAAAGGGTTGCCATAGCTCGGTCTATTCTTATTATTAGTCTATGAGTCGCACGAATGCTGACTTTTCTCTGTTGTAAAACATAGTTTTCGCTCCTAGTTTAAAGATTAACTGAGAGCATTTATAAGATGTATCGCCTTTAATTAGATTATTGCTCGTCCAAACTGATTAAGCTCCCAAAGGGAGCAAACAAGTCTCTGGACTACGTAGCTTTGCAAGAATTGAAATTTGCAGTCAAGTGAGATGCTTGATACTTTCTTGCAATTCTGACTTTGTGGTGGCCTGATCGGTAAGGCATTGGACTTGGGGCCGGAGGGTCTCGGGTTCGATCCTCGCTGGTCGAAGATCCACCGTCGTCATTAATGGTGACTGGTCGACGCTAAATATGCTCGTGGTCACAATGTCCTCCAAGTGAAACGATACCTCTGGGGGTGCCAGACCAAATAATTATTCGGCTCCTGGCCTGGTTCTAAATTCTCGAACTGTCCATAGATGGCACCACCATCTATTGTGTTGTCTTCTGAAGGCAAGGCGCCTGGCACGCAGACCTTCATAATTTGAGGGCCAGAGGTCCCTTTGATAATTGATTCTGACTTAGCTTTGGTCGTGTTTGCGATACTGCTTTTGGAGCTGCTGTATTATCCCTACCTGAGATAACTCTGAAGTTCCAGAGACACCACTAGCTTTTACACAGGAAGTTTTCTGAAATCTTCAGGAAGCTTCCAGGATAATTTCAGGAAGGTTATTGAATTTTAGCGGAAAACGTTCCTGGTTATTGCGAGATATGTTATTCGCAGAAATAGGGCACTTCAGGCGCCTATTATTTTCCAGGAACGTTTCTGAATCGCTTTTAAGGGGAAGTTGACATTCTTCCTAAGTAGTGTTAACAGAACAACATGTTCAGCTAAATGTTTTAAATCAGGGGTCCTTATTCTTTCAGAATCTGCGCTCCTCCCCACCCTTTTGCACTGATTCGAGCTTATACCCCCCTCTCCCCATCCCATCAGCCCACCCTTTGTGGTCAATAGAATCAAAGATTTTAACTAAAGCTAGTTCTGAGATAGCTGGCGGTTACTAAGTAAAAACGAGCTGATGTGTGCATCACATGACTTCCTTTTACTCCAATTTATTGTTATTTCCCCATTATTGGCAATTTTAATGTGATAAATATCTAAGTATCACCAACAGTGGTCAAATTAAAACCAGATTTAAAACAAAAATCGCTAAATTTGTAGCCAAGTTGGCGACAAAATTTTGCGACCAAAAGACTGGCGATATATCACCAAGTGTCTGACAAATTATAACAACACTTGAGTTTGCATCGAAATTAACAATGATTTCCCCCCAAAAAGGGGAAAAAGATCCCTGTAGAAACACCCGAATGCAACCAAAAGGAGAGGTGCACAACTAGACCCCACTAGGAATCTCTACGCACCAAATTTCAACTTTCTGGGACATTCCGTTCTTGAGTTATGCGACATACATACGCACATACACATATACGTACATACGCACATACAGACGTTACGAGAAAACGCGTTGTAATTAACTCTGGAATCGTTAAAATGGATATTTCGGGCGCCTATAAGTTCTTAGGTATATATGCACGTGTGGTCGGGTCGGAAAAAAAAAAAAAAAAAAAAAAAAAAAAAAAACTCAACACTCATTTGGATGTGAGCAAAATGGAAATTAGGGTCGATTTTTGAGTGAAAAGGTTTTCGCGAATACAATACTTCCTTTTTTTTTTGTTAAAGGAAGTAATATAGGTAATTTTGTAAACAAAATTTAATATCACCACATATAACTTTGTTTTGAACACATTCTTATTGGAAATTATGAAATTTATAACTAAATGCAACTAATTTTGAAGTAGTCCAGGATCTAGGCGAGGTTGGCATGTTTTACCAGTTACATTCACACCATCGAAAAGTGGATTACCACTGGTTCCTCTTGACGAATTTTTGCGTTCTGACTTGTGAAAAAGTGCACTTCAGGTCACTTTTAATGTCTATCCTTGCTCCATCTTTTGGCTTTATGCGTTCTAATGCTGAATATACAAGATCACAAGGACATGTGGTCGAGAACTGTACTAAAACTTTCAAAAACGACAATAATGCCGAAAATATTCACATGTAATCTCAAAATTGACTGATCAATTTTTTACTTTATTTTTGGGATACATTAACGCCTCCCTTGAAAGTCTTCTACGCCCTCCTAGGGGGCGCGCCGCTCAAGTTGAGAACGCCTGCTTTAAATAATCTCCCAAACTGTTGTTGACATAACAGATGTGTGTTAGTAGGTTTACAGGGTGTTCCGTTTTAACCTGCAAGACCTTTCTTTTCGCAACCGTTAGTCCTAGATGTATACTTCCATTTGCAAAAATGTTCAAAATCAGATGCAGGGTTAAGATATTGAAATTTTGGAGCAAAAATAAAATGAGTCAAAAGGTACAAAATTTAACTTTTTATACGAGCCCTAGGTCCCCTAACTAATATTTAGAGAAATAATCTGCATTGAAAGCTATTACTGACACAAAAAACTTGACCTTTGTATACCAAAACTTAAGGAGATATTCCAATTCGAAGTTTTAAGGGACCATATAGAAGATGAGATTGGAACTTATCGCGCTCTCAGAAGAATGACAGGCTGTCAAAGTAACAAAAGGAAAGAATTTATATTTTTCGTTGCTATTCAAAAATAAATGCAAATAGAATGCCGTGATACGCAAAAACACACTACAAAACCTCGAACAATTTGAAAAACCACTCTTAGCACACATATAATTTTAAACACTTCTTAACTGCTATATTTTCCCCTAAAAGGTGTTATTGACCGCGAGTGAGAAGTGGTGTAAGTCACAAAACGCGGCGTTTCATATCTCGGTGAATATTAGTCGAACTAATTTCAAGCTTTTTGCATTGGAATTATTTTTCAACGGAGATTAGTTCTCTAGATATAAATTAGAGGACTAGGGGTCGTTATAAAAAGTTAAATTTCGTATTTTTTGCCTTATTTTTTAAAAAAATTAAATCTTTCACTTCAATAACTCTGCATCTCATTTTGAGCATTTTTGCAATTGGAAGCATACATATAGCACTAACGATTGCGAAAATAAAGGTCTGGCAGGTTAAAACAGAACACCCTGTATAAAGCGAAATGTTGTTGACATTTTGTTCTAATTTGAATATACAAGAGAATTTGGCTTCTATGAGTACGTCCTCGATTTAATGATTAACAATATATTTGGTAAAAGTTAGACTTTAATTTCCAAATCTTCATTACGACGTTACATTGTATCAGTACAAACCTGGTTGGGGTGGTAATTGTCTTCCTTTTCCGCTGAGAACTGTCGGATATTTAACTCTATATCGCTGGCATACTTCGTTGGAGTATTGCTCCACGGTTTTCATGGTACCGCAGCTCTGTAAGAAATAAAAAAAAAGTTACACTACAGAACAAGCCAACCAAAACTCCTATTTGTATTAGTATATTATTACATATCACCAATTGTAATTTCTGTGCAGTGTTGCCATATAATCACACACAAATCCAGATATCACCACTTCCCTTCCAAATTTTCCGCAAAAAGCGATATTTTCTACCAAAATTCGACAAATTCAAAATTTATTTTTTCCACTAATATTTTCATATTTTTGTCTCTTGAAAAAAAAAAAATCCCCAAACAACCAAATTTTCTTATAATTTTTTTTTTATAAATACAAGCGCCTGAGCGAGAGATAAGAAATAGCAGATTTTTTTTTTTTCTACTCGCATTTACTTACTCTGCTTCTGTATGTATATTTAAACTATGAACATTGTTTATCCAAGAACATTCTTCATCACACTCACTTATTTTTACCCGTTTCACGTACCAACTAGTCACTCACGCAGAACATTAATGCGAATTCCATAGCATAATGTTCCACATAATGCGAAATGCGAATGCCATAAAGTTGAGCAAAGCTAAACCAACGCTGTTTGATACAAACGATGGAACTACCAGATGTCAAGACGCGAATTTACATACGAAAAAAATTCTTTTTTCCTGAGTTTTTTTTTTTTCTCAGGTTTCCTCCCCCCCCCCCCCCCCCCCCCAAGGAAAAAATTTTTCTCCAAAGAATTCCCCTCAAAACTCATTTCCCCAAAATTTTCCCTGAGACCACAAGATTTCCCCAAAATGGGGAAATTTCCCCCAATCTGGCGACACTGTTTCTGTGCACGGAAACAAAAAAATATAAATTGAAAAAGATATACTCCAAATTTCATTACTTAATCTTTATCAGTTCTTGACTTATAAGAGTTTGAATGCAAAAAATCGGGGAAAAGTGCATAGAAAAACGCGGTTGAAGTTTTAAAGTTAAATATAATATTAGTTAAATGCGTGCTGCAAAAATAATTATATCTTTCGTTCTAATTAAGATAGAAACAAGATCCAAACGTCTTTTTAAGCAGAAAAAGACGGAAAAGTTTTTTAAATGATGAAAATAAATGCGAAATTTGACGATTTTCGTATCCCGGACCCCCTTAAAAAGTCTGATTTTTAATCAGTGCAAATGGTGCTTTGGTTCATATCATCCGTTTAAAGATAAATTTCTCACAGTTTTATTTTCCCCTATCATCAACAGCTTATAAAATGTAATTTTAAAACTTCAATTTACGGGACAAAAGTACTTCACTGAGAGTTGCAAAAATGATCCCGAGCTCAGTTAAAGTTTTCAAAGATGTTTCCTCTAAAATTTGGTAGCCTGCAAAATGTAAGGATTAAGTTAACTTTCTACCTCCTAGTTTTAGATTATTATTTAGCAGCCGGGTTTTATATTCTTTAAACGGGTCCGGGACACAAAAATCGTCAAATTTTGCAATTTTTTTTATCATTTAAAAAACTTTTCCGTCTTTTTCTGCTTAAAAAGATGTTTGGGTCTTGTTTCTATCTTAATTAGAACGAAAGATATAATTATTTTTGTAGCACGCATTTAACTAATATTATATTTAACTTTAAAACTTCAAACGCGTTTTTCAATGCAGTTTTCCCTGTTTTTTTTGCATTAAAGCTCTTATAAGTCAAGAACTGATAAAGATCAAGTAATGAAATTTAGAGCAAATCTTTTTCAAACAGTAAACTTTAATTTTTATTCGACAAATTAGAAAAAAACGTTTACTGCAAAAAATATGATCTTAAAAAAAAAAAATTTTCAAGGATTTTTTATTTTATTGAATTAATATTTTTTAAATTACCGAATAAAATTAAAGCTTAGATATTTGTGCATAAGCTTTAAAAAAAAAAATTGAAAATTGACCAAGTTTTAGCGATTTGAAGCAACCCCATTAAACAAAAAAAAAAAAAAAAAAAAAAATTTGAATTTTGTCATCTTGAATTCAAATTATGTTTTTCGCAATCACGAGTGTGTGTTTGTATGTGTGTGTGTGGGGGGGGGGTATGTGTATGTGTGTAGGCATGTGTGTTTGTGTCTGTGTGCAGTCATGAGTGTGTGGGTAGTTGTGTGTATGAGTGTTTGTGTGCGTGGGGGCGGGGTATGTGTATGTGTGTGTGTGTGTAAGCATATGTGTTTGTGTCTGTGTGCAGGCATGAATGTGTGTATTTGTGTGTATGTGTAGGTGTCTGTATGCATGCGTGTGTGCGTGTGTGTAGGGGTATGTGTGTGTATGGTGGTGTTTGTGTATGTGTTTGTGTGTGCGTGTGTGTTGGTGCGTGTATGTATGCGTGTGTGTAGGATATGGACGCAACCTGGAGACGGTTTTTCGCAAGAGGAGCAGCATCGTGAGGCCGGCCGACGCGACGGGTGGTGCTGGCAGAGGGTGGCGCCGCACCGTGGGAAAAATGATAGCACGCCAAAAACAGTCAAATAAAAGCAATAAGCAATCGTGATTGCTCAAAAAAAAAAAACTTAAAAAAAAAAAATTATGTTATGATGCATTCCATCTATTTTGCTTTTTAAATAGATGGTGAATCAGTGCAAAAAATTTCGAAACTCTAAACTGTTTTCTAAAAATATTTTGAAAATGTGTCCCAGACTCCCTTGAAGTTTTAAATCACAATTCAGAAATATCTTTAAATTGGAAAAAGAAAAGAAACAAACTTACTGATAGGGAAGAATCGCAGAGTTGGAAACTGTCTCTTTGTCCAGGGCATCCGGTACTAAAAAAAAATATTGCAGAATAAAACAACAATATATATATGTACCTGAATATTACACAGTCGCATCTGTAGAATCAAGTGGGAAAATTGAAAATCCTTTTAAAAGCCTTATATTCTTAAAAATCAACGTCAAGTATTTTATTTGCTATTAAATAGAAACTGGAAACAGATAATTTTTTTAAAATCATTGCGTTTTATTCCTTGTCGGCCAACAATGAATTCGGTTATCAATCGTGTAAATAAAGGCTTAGCCGTTATTAGTAGCTACTTTAAAAAAAACGTTATAATTCGAATTCTATGAAACATGGAAGTTCCAAACACATTCTATCAGACGCGGGAAAAAATTCTCTTTATCTTGGTATTAAATTTTAAAAAAAATGTTAACTATGTTTTCACTGCAAAAATCGCGGAAAATCTTTTGGACGTTTTTAATTAATATCTTCATTAATTAATGTCATCCAAAGATGCAACCTGGCTAAGAACACTCTCGATCAACTCTCCTGTCGATTTTTTTTTTTTTTTTTTAAATCGGTCCATCCATTTAGGCGATAGAGTGCCACAGACAGACACACAGATATACAGATACACAGATACGTCAAACTTATAACCCCCTTCCTTTGTGTGTCGCTGGTTAAAAAAGAATATGAGGAACAACAGAGTGATTATGACTAAAGTTACAATGTTTGGTGGGAATTACTTGATATTTCACCAGAAAAGAAAATCATGTCATAGGATTTTTTCGCTTTTTTTTTTAGTTGAAAAGAAATAAATTTTAATTGTTGCCAAAAAATTTATAATTCAGTAAATAAAATTACGTGTTCACATAGAAAGCAATGTTCGCGGCAAGAGAAAAGGAGGAGCTTTATGAAACAAACACATTACATTTGTAAAATAAGGTATGGCAACATATAATTGCATGAAATTGCAGATTACTGCGGGCACTTGTTTTGGGGTTACAAGGAACCACTTTTTCAATGCAAAATAAGAGAGCTTATGGAGGGAAAGAGATATCCGACTTCTCATCCTAAAGCTCATTTAGCCTAACACTGGGTTCGTGATTGGTTGGTTTTGTTGGTTTTAATGGCGCAAATTTATATGTAATGGAGGCAAAGCGCTACGTACGCAGTCCTCATCATTTTATGTTATGGGTATTAAACCCACGAAGAAGAAGAATGGCGCAAAAGCCTAATAGGCTATACTGCGCCAAACGAGTTTTCTAGTTTTAAAACAGTAAAAAGGTTCCAAAAGGAAAAAAATAAAGGACATAAGTAAGGACATAAAATATATAAAGGACATAAACTTCTAAAATTTAGCTAAAAAATGCTGGGTTCTCGTATTTGTCTGCCACAATTTTGAGATTGAAGGACAAAGAAATAGCCTTTTATACTTATGGTTGGATACTTGATGGCAAAATTAAAAACTTGAAGATAACCAGTACAAATGGTACGTGAAACCTCTCCTCTGTATTGGGGCAAGAGATAGTGCTATTTACCCAGGTAGTTGCTGCTGCACAGCCTGGTTTAGAAAAAAAAAATCAATGAAAGCCTACCTAAGAATTTTTTTTTAAACGACTTTTTTTCAAAACTTGAACATTCCTTTGCCTCAACTGATTTAACAATATAACTACAACAAACACTTACACTGAGTTGCACTCTCTAGATACCAACTGGAACCCTTTGCCCTTCAGCACACAGGAAGGCCTGCATTGACTCACTTTGTGCCAAGGTCCCCAGCCACCTTCGGACATGGATGATTGTGGACCAGGGGAAAGAGCAGATGCACCAGATAATGCTGAAACGAAATAGCGAGTTGTTTTTTTAAATATACACCCAAACCTCTTTTTTGTGCGGTGGCTATAGGGACCGCATAAAAAAGTTCGTTCGTTCTGTAAATAACTTCGTCCGTTTTATAAACACTATCGTCAGTTGAGTCCCAATATGATTGAAATTTTTATACACCGCACAAAAAAAGTTCGCAGAAAAAAAAAAAAAAACAGCCGCAAAAAAAGGGGGGGGGGGGCGTAAAATAAAAAAAAGAGGCCGTAAAAGTAAAAAAAATAAATATATATATATATAAAAAAAAACAAGTCGCAAAAAAGGGGGGCAGTAAAATAAAAAAGGGGTGGGGGCCGTAAAATAAAAAAGGGGTCGTAAAAAATAAAAAAAGGGGGCCGTAAAATTTAAAAAAAACAAGCCGCAAAAAAGGGGACTGTAAAATAAAAATAAAAAAGGGGCCGTAAAAAAAAAACAAGCCGCAAAAAAAGGGGGCCGTAAAAAAAGAGGGCCCGTAAAATAAAAAAAAAGAGGCCGTAAAAAATAGGGGCCGTAAAAAAAAGACCGCACAAAAAGAGGTTTGGGTGTACTGTACCTGTACTGAGAATTATTCACTATTGTTTTTGAAATTTCATGGGTAACACGTTTGGTATGTGCAAATATCTGCTCTCTGACAAGAAAAAACCATAAATGTTGTGTTTTTGTAATAAATACCAGTTGTGCAGAAAAATGTGTGACTCTGATAAGCTGAAGCATAATCTTGACAAGTTTTAAGAGTCAATCAAATATAAACCGGAATTTCTTTAAAAAAAAAATGTTTGTATCAACAAAAAATAAATAAATAAATAAATAAAAATAAATAAATAAACAAATTACGTAAGCTAACTTTTTTTCTACATAATGTCCTTCCTCTGACACGCATTTTCTCTATCAGATTGCCAAATTTTTGGTGCCGCGGTGAAAGAAAGAGGGACGTGTGCAAAGCCAATTGCACACAAAAGCTCCTTTTACAACTGCACCATCATCAAATTGTTGTTCTCCTAGATCTTTCTTGAATATTCCAAACAAATGGCAGTCATTGGTAGATAAATTTATCCTACTCATACACTCGAGTTAGCGAAGTGTTTCCTCCACTAACTTTGCGTCAAGCTGTCTCAAAATGTCAGAGGGTTTGGATAGTGATCAAATCCCGTTTCGGTTATCAGCACGTCAGTGTGCTTAATACTACACATACAGGGTCCATTATGAAAATAATGAGCATTTACTGGCAAAATATAGTTATTGATCGTAATTTGTACAAATGCTCAATATTCTTCAAAATACATTCCTCCTGCATCGATGCATTTGCGGAGATGTGTTTGCCACGCCTGAAAGGCACCCTGAAACTCCTCGACGGGAATCCCTCTCAGGATCGTTGTAACATGGTGTTGATGTTTTCCACGGTTTCCCAATGTTTTCCTTTCATCTTTCTCTCGAGTCGCGGAAACAAAAAAAAAGTCCCATGGAGCTAAGTCGGGACCGTAAGGAGGGGTGAGGGATCACCGGGGTGTTTCTCCGGGCCAGGAAGTTGGTACTGATGAAGGATGTGTGGCTTGAAATGCAATCGTCTTTGAAGGCTTCTTGCAGCATCTGGAATGTTTCGGTTACATTTTTTGCACGCCTCATGCAAAACTTTATGGCGTCGTTGTTCAAGCGAACGCTCCATCGCTTTATGTTACAAAAGTTGCAAACACACTTCAAGCGGAGGCACGTATTTCCGCTCACACTACTGGAACTCAACTGACGAGCGGATGCATTGAAAGGGCATACCCCACCACATTTCCCAGCTGGTTTTACCGTGCTGCCATCTATCGTCGCGTCACAATAACATTATGCTCATTACTTTCAGAATGGACCCTGTAAGTTTTAAATTTACAATGACGACAGTTCAAAATGTGGACAGAAGACTAGAGTGTGCATATTCCACAAACTACAACTTAGTTTAGTACTGATAAGTGGATAATTTTCAGTTAAATTTCAGTTTATTGATTCTAACAGCATAGGCGGATTTAGGACTGAGTTCCTGGGGGGGCAGGATTTTTTTTTTTTTTTTTGAGCAACATTTTTAATTGCCCTCCCCACCCCTCTCCCATGTTTTTCTCTGTTTTCTGTGATGTATAAGGCCATTCTTTACTTTTTTATGTGTCGTTTTCATTACAGTGTGTAATCATGGTGTCCTTTTTGAATTGACCTTAAAAGAGAGGGGGCTGGTATTGAGAGAGTGACGCAGGGCTCCCTTTTAAGTGGGATATAGAATATCTCCAATTTTGGGGGTCCGGGGGTTACTCCCACGGAGGAAATTATATAAAATGGATATAAAATTCTGCATCTTGAAGTCTTATAAAGGTTAATTGGAAATAATAGGCATTTTTTAAAAAAGTTTTACGCTTTAAATGTGCTTTGTGATGCAAGTTAATGCTTGAAAAGAAATGGTGCACAGATTTAGAGAATAGGTATCAAGAGAGTAACATACTACCCATTTGAACAATTCTTAATTTATACACTTGATAAGAAATAAAATTGAAGCACACTTTGCTTTAGGAGTTTCAAAGATTTGTCTAATTATTTTCAAGGTTTGGTTGGTTAGATTGGGTTTTTGGTTCAAGAGCCCTGGTAGGCTATACTGCACCAATTCTTTTCAGGGATTTTAGAACCTATCAATAATTTGCACTTTCCAGTCTCTGAAATTGAGTAGTAGATTATATACAGTTGTACAGTATTGTTCAAACTTTGTAAGAAATTATATGCTCCACGCTGTTACATTGCGTAACACTTGACAGGGATCCCAAGATTAATAACTTGGGATCTCCATAATTGCGTAATGGGGCTTTCCGCGATTGCCTACTGCGCAGTTGCATGAGAACGCCTGGGTTATATGGCTATAGACAGTCATGAAGGCATGACTGCAAAAAAAACCTCCTGACCGAATAGCGGGATAACGTTATGGCATATATTTTGACCGCTATTCGGGAAAAAAGGGCAACTTGGCTGCCCATCATGTATATTGTAAGTAGAAAAATAAATTACAGTCGAACTTCCATATATCAAACTTCCACATATCAAAATTTTCTATATATCGAAATCCCAGCAAATTTCCATGTTCATTACATAGAAAAATTGTTTCTATGTATCGAAAAAATCTCTATATATCGAAATATTTTCGAGATATTCGTGGATTTTTTTTCCACTTTAAAACTGCTTGTCTCATGAAAAAATGAAGGTTAGATGAGAAAATTACGTTTACTAAAGGTTGCTACGGAACTCATAAAAAAACCTGGGTTTGAGGGCTGTGTAGTCAGTCGTTGTTCCGTTCTGAAGTTCTTAAATTCCCTTAGGTTTATTTCAAATCTTAGCTGTAACCAGTAACACTGTAAAATCAGTTTCAAATTATCCCTTTTGTTTGTTGATTATCATTTCTAGTCTTCTTACCTTCATTAAAAAACATTAAAGTTAAGTAGATTGATTTTTTACTTTTCTCTCGATCACATTGTTAAAACGAAAATCCCCTCATGTTGCGATCAAGTTGAATTGCGAGGAATATGAAGATGAATGGTTGGCGTAAAAATGTAATTTCTGTTAATTTTTTAATCATTAACTTTAATTTAATCCAATACTCGTATAAATTATAAAATGGGTTTCATTGACGAAAATTAGCTTTAATTTTAATGTTTTAGGATACTTTTATGATAAAATAAGATCGTTTCTATCTATCGAAATTTCTATATATCGAATTTTTTTCGGCAATTTGCTACTTCGATATATGGAGGTCCGACTGTAGTTTGTGTGTGTTGTGAACATGGTCTCTTCAATTCTCTCTCTCTCCAAAATTTGATTTATGGAAAATGTGACAAAGAAGAAGGGGCGAAAATCCTCTTCAAACTTTGTAAGAAACGGCTTTTATTTGTTTAAGAGAAAAAAAACTTTAATTTCTCATTACAACATTTTTAATTATAAGTAGTGCAGAAAACGAAAAGAAATAGGGGTGGTGTATCATTTTTTCCCCGGGCTAAACAGATTAACAATATGCAGTAAAAGTAAGATAAAAGCAATCAATACAAAAGAATTTCCAAAATTCTGCATTCGGGATTAAATAAATAGCAAGATATGAAGCATGTGAGTCACAAAAATTTATTTCAAGTAATATGTTACAAACGCGAGAACCATGATTTTTACGTTTTTGATGCAGGATGTAACAAGTAGCTGAATTTGACACATTTTGGCATTCCTCCCCCTACAATTTGTTAGAAATTTTAAAATTTAAGGTTTGTAGCCACACGTTTCCAAATATTCAAAGTTTTCAAGTACTTGAAAATGAAATTAGTTTTTCAAGCACTTTCCGTTTTTTTAAGGAACGAATCACAATTTTTTGGGAGTTAGGGGCCCACTTCAAAGCAGGGGCCCTAAGCTATAGCTTGTTTATCTTATAGGCAAATCCTGCCCTGCACGTAATTCACTCTTACCTGTACATTTTTTATAATTTGAACGAATATTCGTCAGTTTTTACAGTTAAAGGATTTTTATGGTTTTACAAATCTGTGTAAAGTTTTTATCAGTTTTTATCAAATTCCAGCAAATTTTTCCAAAACTTTTGATGACTGAATGACTCAGATTTCAATGATGACAATAACTGTCTCATTTAGACTTAGATGATTATGACTTAGATTTTAAATAGTTTTAACAGTTAATTTTTAAACAGTATTTAGAAAGTAAGGAAAATGGTACTTTCCCTCTAAGTAAAAAGATTCAATTAATCAAAATGTTCAGATAACTGAAATTTATTCAGTCTTCGATAGTATTTACTTTTCTTTCTCAAAAAAAAAAAAAAGACAAGCCAAAAATTTTCCAAGAGCATGAAGTACATTTCTAACTATTAATTTCATATATACGAATTTTTTCCTTTAAAAAATAAAGAAAACACAGTTATAAAAACATTTTATCAGGGAATAATGCGATCTTACATGAATTGTGCAAAACTTTCGTGCCGGAAATATATCTCCCTCACTTTTTCTTTTATTCAGATGTTTTCCTTACAATGTATGATTCTGGAAAATCAGAAATTTAGTTTTGATTTAGTTATTTTACGTTCTGTTTGTTCAATGGTTGGACAATTTTTCCAGTTTTTTGTTTCATTGTTACATACATTCATTGAGTATGGTGTTAACTGTTACATTTGATAGTATTTTGCTGTACAAAAACCTTTTAGCAATGTACTTCTTTTCTAATAGCATACATTTCAAATCAGCCAATTTCATTTGAACGTGTGAATCCAGAAGGTTCTTCAAAATCTTTCGTCTGTAACAACGTCAAAACATCTAGTTTTTGAAATCACGCAAATTGAAAATAAACATTCTGAAAAGAGAGAAAACTAATCGTAACGAGTAGATCGTTCTGTTAGAGCAAATAGGGGAGGGGGAAGGGAGGGTCCCAAAAGTCAATTATTATAAGTGTTGCAGCTGAATGCATAGCTCGTTTAGCCTATATTTTCGTTCATATACTTGACCAAATGGTTTTCAGTCCAAAATAGTGAATTCAGACCAATTTTCAGTACCCCAGTGACAGCTGTACTATTTGTATTTAATGTTCGTTTTTTTTCTTTTTCTTTTCTCCCTTCAGAAAAGGACATTCGCTATTCTCTTCAATTTCATTGAACTATTCAAAAAAGAAAAAATCATGATCTTTTTCTGTTATAAGATTTTGGAAGATAAGTTGTTACTATATAAACTCTTCCCAAAACTGGGGGCATTGCCCCCTTTGCCTCCCCCCCCCCATAAATCCACCCATGCTCTTCTGAATTGTTCAAAAACAAAAAAATAATGATTTTTTTTTAAATTTTTGGAAGATGTGTTGTAACTACATAAAGTCCTCCCAAAACTGGGGGGGCATTGCCCCCCTCCGCCCCCCCATAAATCCGCCCATCTAACAGCCATCACGTTACCAAGGAATATGGAATGGATGCACTAGTACTTTTCAGAGACAACTTAATTGACCAGTAATTATTATGAATTGAAACACTTATTGCTGATTTTTTATCTATATTCGCCGACTTAGTTTCTACAAGTCTGTAACATAAAACAGACCCTCAAAAAATGTTTTTATTCGAGAGAAGTGTTTATAGTTGCTCATACTCATGACCTGCCAATCTGCCAGTTAATAATATTAATTATCATATTTAATATTGATGCCAGCTGGGTCATCAGTTAAATTAAGCATCAATTTTACTTTAAAGCTATGCCTGGTACTTGGCATACATTCATTTTTCTTAACTTACACCGAAGACTAGATACTATTTTCCCCAAATGGAGTACAACAAAGACCTACCTTCTTGTGGTGTACCCTGGGTAACGCTTTAAACGACAAAATGGTTGATAGTTCTGTCCTGTCTAATCGACGTTCGTCTCTTCCGAACTCGCAGTGGCTTTATTTTGGCTACTAACAGGCCATGATTACCTAGACGATCATCTGCACAGAATTTGAATTTTTGCCCATCCTCTTTTCCCACTCTGTAATCTAGAATAACTGATGACTAGAATCCCTCTTCATTGCTGTAGTGCACATTCTTGGCTATAGTCTGAAACCGATCGTGACTTGATGACTTTGAACCCCCTTTTTGAATCAATTCACTTTGCATTTTCAATTGCACTCTGCCTAGCCATTAGAAAAAAAAATCCTCAAATTCGTAAAATAAAGCATTTAACTTTCTATCAACGCTTATTTAGATAACCACTTTTCCAGAAACTAGCCAAGATAAAATATTTTTAAATCGAGACATGAAATTAATGTGGTGACTTCTAAGGTCGAAATGATTCGTTAAGACCAGAAGGGCAGTAGGTATAGCAGTGATTGAAGTCAATGGATATTAATGTCAAAAATTTACCTAAGTAATTTTACTTACTTGCAGAACATCTCAGATCATTTGCGCTTTCCGTGCTGTAGCCGTTGCAATCAAAAGGCTGAAAATAATAAAATGACAGAATTAAAATAATGTAAGATTTTTAACCCTTGACAGGGGAGGTGCGGTCTCAAAGATCGCTCAAAAGTTCATCCCACCGCCCCCGATTTTATTTTCAGTCCTATTGAATGTTTTTTCCCAATAGCTTTCTGTTTTGTGACCTTGTACACCTCCCTTGCTTTTCAGTGTTTTGGCAAGTACATCTGGTTTAAATTTCATTGTATTCTTTAGAAGCGGTCTGTGAGACCGCTCCTCCCCTTCAGTGTTACTACTTTCGGCAGTAGTAGACATGGCTCTTATAATGTTAGAATGGCGGAAATAGGATCATTTATCTTATACGCTTTATGCGGAAGAAATGCAAAATATTCTAGATAAGGTTGAGAATTGCATGAAATGTTTGCAAAAGTTACGCAATGATGTTTTAAGGACAATAAAGGCTGAATTATTCATGGAAATACGACGTGAAATACTAATAGTTAAAGGGCTGTCAAAATTTTCTTGCAATGAGATATAATCAAATTTTTTGGTATTAAAATGTCCTGTATATATTAAACAACTAAAATAATATCATTAATTGATGACTGATTTATTTTTATTATGAATAATAAATTATTTACTGCAGCATATGATTTCTCTCGAAAAATCTTTAGGCATTTGTTAAATTTCCTCGGAAAAGGTATATTTCAGTTCAAAATTCAAAAATATTTTTTCCCCATGCTAACAAAAGTGCAAAGAATATTTAAGGGAATTTTTAAGGAAGAGGGCAAGGGGAATATTTAAGCGAATTTACAGGAATGTATCTTAATTACAAGATTTTTAAAAAAAATGAAAGTAGAGCGGTCTTTAAGACCTTACGTCCCCTGTTACGTCCTACTTTCCACCTCCCCTGTGACGGGTTAAAAAGCCTTAACTGGCATTGTTCATTTAAAACCTTGCTGAGTAAAATGCAGATTTCTTAATGTTCAAGAAATGAAAAACACCCAAGGGACTCTAGATTAAGAATGTGAATCGAGAAAGATGTATCTGTTCAGTACACGCGCAGAAATAGAGGACAGGCTTCATATTTTCGAACTTATTTTGCTGTCGAAGTTTTTAATAATAGGAATAGCCACACAAGAGAAGTCATAATTGCCCCATTGGGTGGGGGGGCGGGGGTAAAGGGGGGCAAAGGATAGTTTTCACTAGAAAACCTTGAAACGGAACGTTTATTGCTATTAAGCTTTTGTTCCTAGGCGCAAACACGCCGATCGTCGGCGTCGCTCCTTGCCGAGGCGAAAACTTGATTCTTCCGCGCATGCGCGACCGAGCTAAATCCGCGTCGTGAATGACCAAGCCAGAATCCACTTAACTTTGATTTCAACGTCACGACGAGGAGCGACGTCGAAGGTCGGCGATTTGCTTTTAGGAAACAAGGGCTTCAATAACAACTAGAAAGCCGCCCGTCAAGGTATGACGGGTGAAAATTCCTTCTACTCTTCTACATTTTAAGGAAGCAATTGCTTGTTGAATGGTATTTTGATACTTGAAATTTAAACCCTAGTTCCAGTGGATGAAGACTAAACTCCAGTAGGTAGCGTTAATTTTCAACCACTTTTTTAAAATCTTCATTCCCCTAAAATGACTGTCTTACCAGTAAAACAGTTAAGTTACCTGATCCAGTTCTGCCTCGTCAAAATAAAGCATTTCCCTGCATGTCGTACATTCCCAAAATATATATTAACAAATGATCATTCCATAGCGCGAGTTTCATTGTTAATGACGTCAGCGTTACTCGATCATTCGCTATTATATATATGAGGATATCTGAATTTTTGGAATTTAAAAAAAATCCACAGAGGTCGAAATTTAACTTTTTAGTTTTGAAATTGCTTTTTTCTTCAAGTTGAAGGGGAAATTTTTTGTCTATTTTTTTCTTTTATTTGAGCCTGACTGTTGAACATGCGTCATTTGATGCAACTTTTATTTTCGAGGTAGCCGAGAAAGTCGGGTAACGCAGCTATTACAATATAAAAAAATAAAATAATAGTTTAAAAAACTAAAAAAAACACGCTTTCGTAGCAAAATGAACTAAAATGTGAAAAATAATTTTTGGATGATAGTAGTGGACCAATCAATTCATTTTAATGTAATACAAAAAAGCGTGGGGTGCTGTCTATTTATATTTTTGCTTGGACAACAGATGGAAGAAATTCAAGACAACTGATAAGAAGCCCCCCCCCCCCACGCTTTTTTGTATTACATTAAAATTAAGTGATTGGTCAACTACTATCATCCAAAGATTATTTTTCACTTTTTAATTCATTTTGCTACGAAAGCGTGTTTTTTTAGTTTTTTAAACTATTATTTTATTTTTCTGTTTTTAGTCTTATGTTGGAGAATGATCAGGCGACGAAATTATTTATAAAACGAGTGCGAGGTAATATCTTAAAGTTAAGACAAGGGCACTCTGATGGGAAGCTACTGTGAGTCATTGATGTATGTTTGCGGAAATCATATTTATATTTGAAAATTTGAGATGCATTTAAATAAAAGTTTTGTTCAACAATGGTCTGATCAGCAATTGAAGGCTCACCTAAATTTTGGCATGAAATTAGCTTAAAACAATTATATTTCATGTTCTAATTACCTTGGAACATTGGAACAAATTTTGTCTGATGCAGAAAAATTAAAGGTTTTTGTAGATATTTTTAAATAATTTTTGCGAGCATTTTTTAATGTATTTTTTAAAAATTTTCCTTTTTCACATTGTTGGATTTATGCCAAAATATTGATTAAAATTGGAGGAAACTAACAATTAAAAGAGTTAATTAATTAATTTAATTATAGAATATTGTATTGTCATCGTGTCTGAGGTCGCGTGCCAAATCTCAAAAGAATCCGATCGCAGGAAGTGGGCGAAATTTGAGCTGCAAGATTCCGTTACAAGATACATACATACATACATACATACATACATACATACATACATACATACAGGTGAAGCTAATAAAAGCGTGTTAAAAAATCAACAATGACGTAGAAGTTTACCAATAATCGCCAACAATATTAAGCAGTAAAAATTTCAGAAAAACATGCCTTAGAGATGAAGAAGCTCTAATCTTACTAATTATTGTATTCTTTGGTTAAAAGTTACTTGCATTGTTTTCATTTTCATTATGCCCTCAGTGAAAATTTTCGACATTGAAGACTTACTTGGCATTCTCCTTTGACGCAGTACATGTTATGATTTCCATGGCCTCTCCAGCAAGGAGTTCCATCCGGTATTGTCCAACCCTGAGTCATATATCCTCCACCACGTTTGTGGCACCACACATAGCATGAATGGGAATCTAGAAGAATGGGAAAATTTAATACAGTAGAAGACCGTTATAACGCCAACCTATATAACGCAATTCTCTATAAAACGGTACAACTTTTCAGAAGTAAACAATAGGTTTTGAAGTTTAAAAAATCCCTCTGTTTTACTTTGCAAGCATTAAAATTGTAAGGCTAATCAAATTTTGAAACAGTTTCTCATCTTTCCATTCTAATTCAAAGCTTTTAAGAGAAAATTAGTACTTACAGTAAATAGAAAATACCAAATGGCTCTTGAAAATGCAGTTGTTATGCAAACCATGAAGCTAGCAGAAGTGCAGGATAATGCACTTTCTTTTGATTGTGAAACATATTTATTTCTGAACAACTAATTGTAATATTGGTGCTTTAATACTCATTGCAGATAAAACTCATTCTGAATTGCTAATATATATATTCTGAATATTAGTTTCAAAGTTTGTGAAATGATCTTATGTAACGCAAAAACCTGTATAACGCAAAAGCTCTGGTCCCAAGGTGTGCGTTATAACGGTCTTCTACTGTACAGCACACCTATGATTTATCAGTGGCAAGTTACCTCCTCTGAGCCAGGGGTTATAATTTTTTTTTTGCATTATGAAATTTTACTACAACCGGCAAATTTTAAGGCATATTTTAACGACCCTTGCTGTTTACAGGCAACAAAATGCCGAAATCAATCAGCCTAGTTTCAGTGTACCGACAGTCCGGTTATACCACCCACAGACTGAAGTTTCGTCCTTGTTTGGACTCATCAGTCTGGAATCGGGAATAACCGAGCTGGAAGCAGGGGAGGACTGGGTCCCACAAAAGGGCGCCTTGGTCTCTAAAGGGCGCAAAAAAGGAGGTGCAAAAAAAAAGTGCAAAATAAAGGTGCTAAAAATAAAAACTAATAAATAAATAAATAAGTAAATGCATAAATAAATAAATAAATAAATGAAGAGGGAGAAAAAAAAGGATTGTACACTGGTGTACGAGCTTAAAGAAAAGAAAAAAAAAAACGATGTGAAATCGTACAATTTTGTGAGCGCAAATAAATAAATAAATAAATAAATAATAATAAATAAATAAGTAAATAAATAAATAAAATAAAATAAGGTGTTCAGACTTGAGGGTGCATGGGCGTGCTCATCGGCTCATTGGTCCAAGTGCCGGCGGGCCGCATATAAACAAAGGTTACTCAGCTAGGGACCTTGTAACAGTTCTGGGATTCCTGATTGGACAACCGACGCAAATGCGTGTCAGCCGTGTGTTTTTTTTTTTTTTCAATCATCCAACGCAAATGAAATAATTTCCCTCCTCAGAAGTTCTGAATTTACGTTTGAATGTTTTTAATTCCCCTTGCCTCAGAATAATGTCTAAAAGATCTTGTTTCGAGTCAAACAATAACTAGAGCATGCAAAACAAGCTATATAAACGAGATGAATGACGTTTCTACTTGGTAACCAATAACCAGTCTCCAAATTTGGGCATGGTCTCCATCAGAGTAAAGTTTGTTCATATGCCGGCGGGGCAGTCTGCCCCAGGCTGGAAGCAGATGTCATTAAATTGAAGCTAGAGTGCCAACAAACTGGTATATAAAGAAAATTTGTCACTCCAGCGAGAGTCCACAGACATGTGAGTTTCAACTCGAAAATGAAGGCAAAGCTTGGTTCTTAAGCTGTATTGATTTTTGAGCTTCTACCGGTTTGGAAAAGCACATGCTACTGGGATGGGAATGTAGGGCAGTGTGAAGGCCAGTCGAAGATCTTCCGTGTTCGTTAATGGTGAATGGGGCACAGGAGTGCCCCCCCCCCCAAGTTCAATGGCGCAATCTCCCCCCCCCCCCCATTTTCTCAACCCTGTTTTTTTAATTTTTCGCTCTCTTTTTTAAATTAATTTATTTTTTAAAAATATTATTTATTTATATTCATTTACTTTTAATTATTATTATTATTATTATTATTTTGTTAGAAAAGCTCTGTGCTAAGTCAATGACATGCACGCACACACACATATACACACAAACTGAACAAATAAATGAAATAAAATATAAATGGAATAAAATAAAATAAGTATTTTAAATTAAAAATAAATTAATAAATAAGTTCAAATAAAAAAATTTGAAAATTCCCCCCCAAAAAAACTTAAATGGTGTAACTTGCGCCATATTCCCCCCCCCCCCTGTGAGCACCCCTGATGGGGCACGTTAAATATGTTGTGGTCACAAATTCCTCCAAGTGAGTTCATACCTTGGGGAGCTCTGGTCAACCTCGCTTTTTTCCGGTATGCCGAATAATGCGAGGTAATATGATATACAGTTACCTTGAAGTTTTAAGAGTGATAAACATCGGCAGAACACCATACATATCGTGACACAGGTGAAGTCACATATTTTCACAGATGTTTTTCGAGAAAACATCTCTGAATCCACAAAACTTATAACTAAAAGTTTTCTAAATCGATTTCAAGAAACATTAAAAATTTCACATAGAGTCAGGATTACATACTTTCTTGACTCGGAAATTGAGTCCCGGTGCTTTCCAGTGTATTGTCACGTGATGATGCTTGCCGACAGGTGTCGCTGATGAACTCATCCAGGATCAACTTTCTGGTCGATAAAGTGCAAATCTAAGGATAGTAACAAAACAAAAATTAACTTTTTGACAAGCTCAACACATGCAAGATAACGTTTATGAAACGTCAATAACTTCGAATATATACCAGGGGTGGCCACTGGGGAAGGGGCAAAATGGGGGATTTTAAAACTTTTTAAATGAATTTATTTAAAGTTATTTATTGACTTTTTTTTAATTTAAACTATTTTATTTTATTCTGTTTGCATTTTATTTCATTATTTTTTTTAGTTTGTGTGTGTGTGTTTCATTGGCGTAACACAGAACTTTTCTAATAAAATAAAAATAATAAATAAAAATAAATAAAGGCAAGAATAAAGATATTTAAAAAAAAAATAAATAATATTAAAAAAAAGTATTTAAAAAAAAGTTGATAATAGAAAAAGAGAGCTAAAAAAAAGGGAGGGAATTGTGTTGAAATTTTTTGCGCGGGGGGGGGGGGGATTGCGCCCTTGAACTTGGGGGGGGGAGGGGATGGGCACCCCTGCATGATACCGTATAGCTACTCTGTGGTTGATGGGAAATTTACGTTTAGGAAGTTTTGTGTAATGTTTCCCAAATTCATTGCGGATTTTACGCTGTGCAATATGTTACGAGTAACATGCTGCAATAGAAACATTGCGCTTTTTTTTTTTTTAAACAGATAGGGTAACACCCCCAGTAATTGGCAGGTCACCAGTGATTGACACTTACAACATGAATGTCCTAAAATAAGATTCATATCCAGTCTTTTAAAAGTAGAAGGCTATATATCAACTGAATGTACATTTACTTTAAAGATTATAATTTCAATTCATGTTACTAAATGGTAGCAGTGTATAGGAATGAGAAACAATTGTGGCTTGTGTCGAATCAGCCATTTTTGTTGCAAAAGCTTCTTCTCTGGCTTAAGGGAAGCATGCACATTAATCCATTAAAATCTGACTTAAAATTTATATTAAATTTTGGTTGTCGAAAGTTTTGTTTAGTTGAAAGATGTTACTTTGAGTGGGTAGAAGTAAATTTTTGTCTATTTTTGGATTTTTGAAGAAATGATGGATGCCATTTAGTGGTGCTTCAGGTTTTCTAGTCCCCAGTAATTGGCACGTATGGTCCCTAATTTGTTGTGCAATGTGTCACTAATTTGATTTCTGATACTTTTGCAGCAAAAACATTATATGGGTTCCACTATTGATTTGAATCTTTCAGAATCTACTGTTAAATTAAAAATAAAAAAAAATGATAAAAAACAAATATGTTTGGCCATCGCAGTTAGATATTGCGACTGTAGAGAACTGTTCCATTTTTTGTGGTCCTTTTGAATCATCGGTTTAATGTTCCTTTTTATGTGAAAACAGCTGCAAATCTTAAAATCAAAACTGCATGTCGACTGATGAAACAGCAATAATCTCGATATTCTTTTCATGTAACATTCTATATTTTTCTTTCTCTAAAATACGTTTTCAACGTCAAGATGTGTAATTTAACATTAATTTATGTAAAATTACCTACTTTAAATTAACATTAATTATGTTTCTTAAGATGATGAAATTTATCTGTAATCTAAAAGTGAAAAATAAAGTGATTTTCCAGTTCTATTAACATGTGCCAATCACTGGATCACAAGGTGTCATACACTGGAGTATCAAGTGTCAATTACTGGTGATTTTGGTATCTTTTTATGCATATATTTTTATAAAAAATATCTATTCAAATATTTTTGCTTTTAGTGAACTGAATCTATGCACAGATGTGCATTCTTTAATACAAAAATATTTACAAGTAAATATTTGTTTTCTAAGAAATGAAAACAGAGGTAAGTTTAAGGACTAACTCTTAAAGTGGCAGTTACTGGGGTTGTTACCCTATACTGATAAATTCAAATATTTACTCACCCTTGTGGCATCACATGTCAGTACTCTTCTATCTTTCCCAGGGCAGAAACGTCCTCCATTCTGAGGCCTTGAAAAAACGAAAAGGAAGAAATGAAATTTTTAATCCTGTTATGATTTGTTTTCTAAATTTTCACTTTCGGGCACTACTTTTTGTTCCATTTCTTTGCAATGTATACATTTTCAGAAAGAGTATGTTGAATAAACTGAAGAACGACATCATCATATTATTAGTTGTTTGATAACCTAGTGTGAGTTCATTGAATTTAACGAGCTGATGTGTGCATCACATTACTTCCTTTTACTCCAATTTAATGTCATTTCCCCATTATTGGCAGTTTTAATGTGATTCAATTGTTTACTTTCTAAATATCACTAACAGTAGCCAAATTAAAAACCATTTTTTTTAAATCGCCAAATTTGTCGCCAAGTTGGCAACAAATCTTGGCGACCAAAAAACTGGCGATATATCGCCAAGTGTTCGACAAATTATAACACCACTTGAGCTTACATCAAAATTAACGATGATTTACCCACAAAAAGAGGCAAAAGACCTTCTTAGGAACAACCGAATGCAACCAAAAAGGAAGGTGCACAACTAGGCCCCACTAGGAGTCTATGTACCAAATTTCAACTTTCTAGGACATACCGTTTTTGAGTTATGCGAGATACATACGCACATAACGCACATACATACGCACATACGGACGTCACTAGAAAATTCGTTGTAATTAACTCGGGGGTCTTCAAAATGGATATTTCGGGTGTCTGTAGGTTCTTAGGCATATATCCACGTGTGGTCGGGTCAAAAAAAAAAAAAAAAACTCAATGGAAATTAAGGCTGATTTTTGAGTGAAATTTTTTTCGGGAATACAATACTTCCTTTTCTGTAAACGGAAGTAAAAATGAATGACGACATTGCTAAATAAGCAGTTATTATATAACCAAACGCGATTTCATTCAGTTTACAAATAAAGAATGACATCGGTTAGTAAGCAATTATGTAACCTTGTGCGATTCGATTGAATTAAAAAATGTGGAATGATATCGTTAAGTAAGCAGATAATATATCTAGGGTGCTCGGGCAAAAGAGTATAAGTCAAAAATACTGAATTTTAAGGGGAGCTGTTTTTCCACAGCTTTCCTTCTAGATTTCAGAAGTAGACCACTCCATCAGGTGTTTGTTTATTTTCACAATGTTTACTACACATTTACTATCTGAACCGCAATGAAAGATAAGGTCCATATAGTATAAATATGAAATAACCTGATTTTACTCAATTTTTGACTTATACTCTTTTTCCCGAGCACTCTAGTATAACCTAGTGCGAGTCCATTGAATAGAAAAAGAAAGAATGACATTGCCAAGTGGGCAGTAGGCAGTTATTACATCACTTAGTACGGGGGGGGGGGGAGGGGGAGTCTGCAGGGGCGGATGTGTTCGCCAAGAGGATCTTGTTGCACACATATCTTTGTACAAAGTTTTCAACTGCTTTTTTGTACCCAATTGAATGTTTCCTTTATACTGATTGTGAGAAAACATTGAGAAATTGCGTTCCTTCTTTTTACTTCCTTTTACAAAGTAAAGGAAGTATTGTATTCGCGAAAAAAAATTTCAACCAAATATCGGTCTTAATTTCCATTTTGCATGCTCCCAAATGAATATTAAGTAAAAAACTCATTAACATGTCACTTCACGCCACGTGTGTTTTACACCCGACCACACGTGGATATACGCCTAAGAACGTACAGACGCTCGAATTATCCATTTTGACGATCCCCGAAATAATTACAACGAGTTTTCTCGAGACGTCTGTATGTACGTATATATGTGCGTATGGCGCGGATGTATCTCGCATTACTCAAAAACGGTGTGTCTTTGACGATCCCCGAATTAATTACAACGAGTTTTCTCGACAGGTCCGTATGTATGTGAGAGTGTTGTGAAGGTTTATAACAACACCCTAATTTTGTATAAGAATTTGACTCCATTATTTTATAAAAATCGACAAAACTTTATTTACATCACATATACTTCAAGAAGTCGTCATTTTTATTTTCTCAAGACCAAAATTCGTGGAACACGATCTCGTGCGTCTTTTTCTCTTTTTTTAATTACGTGTTGCCATTCGGCAGTTTGTGTTAAATAGAAATAAAATAATTAAATTTAAGAATTAAAAGACATTAAAAATATGGATGAAAATATAATACTAGAGAATTATCATTACGTGGTAATAATTTTGACTGAGAAGGGCACTTCATATGTATACATGTGCGTATGCGCGGCATGTATCTCGCATTACTCAAAAACGGTGCATCCTAGCGATAAAGCAAATCGTGGTAAAAACTAAATGATTAGTTGAAATTTGGTACGTTGATTCCTTGTGGGGTCTAGTTGTGCACCTCCCTTTTTGGTTGCATTTGGATGTTTCAAAGGGGGTCTTTTACACCCTTTTTGGGGGAAATGATTGTTAATTTCAATGCAAGATCAAGTGGTGTTATAATTTGGCAAACACTTTCCAATGTATCGCCAAGCTTTTAGTCGCCAAGTTTTTTCACCAACTTGGCAACTAATTTGGTGTTTTTTTTTTTAATCTGGTTTTATTTTGGTCACTATTGGCAATATTTAGAGAATTTAGATTTAATTATTGAATCACATTAGAATGTCCAATATTGGGAAAATAAATCAGTATAAAACTTTTTTTTTTTTTTTTTGAGCAATCACGATTGCTTATTGCTTTCATTTGACCGTTTTGATGTGCTATCATTTTACTTTCCCGCCATCATCCTCCGCATCATCACCGTCGACCGACTCCTCACGATGCTGCTCCTATAACGAAAACCGTCTCCAGGTTGCATCCATATGCTACACACACGCGCATACATACACAACTGCACACACGCACACACACACACATACAAACACGTACACACACACACATACAAACACGTACACACACATACACAAATACATACACCACAAACACATACACACATGCACTTACACACATACACAAACACATACACACACAAACACATATACACACGCATACATACAGACACCTACACATACACACACAAACACATACACACATGCGCCTACACACATGCACAAACACATACACACACAAACACATACACACACAAACACATATACACACGCATACATACAGACACCTACACATACACACACGCATACATACAGACACCTACACATACACACACAAACACATACACAGAACTACCCACACATTCATGCCTGCACACAGACACAAACACACATGCCTACACACACATACACATACCCCCTACACATAAACACACATACCCCCACACACACATAAACACACATGCCTACATACACACACACACGTGATTGCGAAAAACATAATTTGAATTCAAAAGGTCAAAATTCAAATTAATTTTTTTTTTTTTTTTTTGCTTCGGTTCGCAACAAATTTGGCTTAAAATATTTAAAGTGCTTCTTTCCTTACTCCAAGTCACTATTATCATTAAAATGGCGTAAAAGGAAGTCACGTGATGAACACATGAGCTCGTTTTGTTCTATATTCATGTTTAAAATTCAGCGTGCTATTAACCGTTGATACTTCGAATCAGATATAGCCCGTGAAACTCGATAAAACTATAACCAAACGGAGGTACCGAAGGGCAGTTCTCAGCATGTATTAGATGTTTCAAAAGAATTACAGTAAAACCTCGTTAAGTCGTCACTCAAGGAACCAAAAATTTTTGACCACTTATGCGGAGTGACTACTTATGTGGAGTGGGAAATTAGGAAAGAAAAAAAAAAGCCTTACAAATATTCATGAATAGCAGTAGAATTCTGTGAGAAAAGCAATAGCTTATGTAATCAATGTCTATAAATTAGTGGAAATATTAAAAAGGGGGGAAAATACTAATGATAGTTACTTTGCTTCATTTCTCCTACTGATGCATTACTAAATAACAACAACTTATTTTAATGTACTAGTTACAGTACATTAATACCATCCTTCAATGTTGACTCATGAAGTTGTTGCTTACGGAAAATAACTATCTCTTCTAACATACATCAAGCTTTAAATTCTGTGTTTGTAGTTCCTTGAACGGATGTTAAATACTGGCTAACTTTCTCCAGGTATTAGATTTTATATGTCTTGCTGAAAGGAGTTTGATTCATACTCTTGGCACTCGGCAGAGTCACAGCAAGAAGTATGCTTTGAACGACCAGAACGGAGGATCGAGATTTCAAGGAAAAATGACTATCAAACAGCCTTTCAACCAAGTCCGACACTATTTTCTAAGATCCGATGAGGAAAAGGAATTTTAGAAAACAATTTTTGAGTGACTAGTTAACCGGGTAAAATTAAATTTGGTGACCAGTAAAGGAGGATCATTTTACATTACCGGGACCAAAGAAAAACGACCACTTAAAGGGAGTGACCACTTAACCGGTCGACTACTTATTGAGGTTTCACTGTAACTCCAAATACAGAACTTACCTAGGATTATCGCATCTTCTTGTGGACACCATGATTCCAACAGCAGGATTATTCCCCCTCGAGACACAGTCGGAGGTACAGGGGCTGTAGGTCGACCAAGCACCCCACCCACCATCCAGGGGCCCTCCTCTTAACGTTCCTGATAGGCGCTGCATGGGGGTACACAAGCCACCTTGACACCACTGCAAAAAGAACGAAAAGCGAGGATCTGTAATCTGAGTTGAGTTAAATTTTTGCCTAATTGATGCGAATTAAGTGATTAGTATATTGACTTGGATTTTAAAGTCATGACTTTTTGGTGCCAATTGATCGGCGATGATCAATTGACGATCTTTCGCGCTCTGAAAAGACGATTTATGTGAAATTAGTCTTAAAAATAATTTAACAAAAAACATTTAAAATAAATAAATTAAAAAAAAAAAAAAAAAGCTTGGAGGTTCAACCCACCGGGATCCGAAGTAATTTTGTGCCAAATTTCAATGCGTTATAGGTCCTATGGAGTCTCCCGGATGGACGTAAGACAGTCACAGGCACAATTTCACAACTTCTCTGGCAAAACTTTTTTTTCAATATTATATAAAGACTAGAAAGTCGCTGGTCAAGGTATGACCATAGACTAATAATAAGAGTAGACCGAGCTATGGCAACCCTTTTGCTGCTCATAAACCAAACCATGTGACTGGTGGATATCCTAGCAACAGTGGGCATTGATCGCAGCAGACGATCAACGCCAGTGCGAAATAAAATAAATAGAATTGATGGAACACGGAAGAATGATCTTTTATGGAGTCCAATTTGTAAATTTGTTATTCTAAGTTGTAAATATTTTGTTAATATAGTGAGTTTTTCGTTTAGATAGCATTGTGCATTTTCTTTAGTCAATTTCAATAACTCTCTAAGCAATTAAAGATGCAAGCGACCAAGAAAAATCAGCAAACGGTAAGATTTTTACCTACAGTTTCAATTTAAGATACCGATTAGTACATTTTTGCGTTAACGCAAAACGTTTACGCCATTTCGTTCACGCCAACGCTGACAGCTCCAAATGAAATAAAAGTTAGCGAAAACTGATCAAAAACTATTACTAATGTCAAAATAATGCATAACTAAAAGAAAAACAGTTCAATCTCTGCACCTGGAAGTTTTTTTTTAATGAAAACACATTGTCTTAAAATACATGTCGAGTGCCAAACTATAGATAATGCTGCCATCTAGCAACCATGCTGCCAATTCTTCGCCAAGCCCTTCCACTAGTCACATGATACATCTATGAACCAATTTTCTTTATCAGCAAGAATGAGAAAGCTCGGTCTACTCTTATTATTAGTCTATGGGTATGACGGGTGAAAATTTCATCTACATTTAAACGAAGCCATTGCCTGTTTAGGTGATATTTTGATAGTTGAAATTGTAACCTAACTCCAGTGGATGAGCCCTAAAATCCATTAGGTAGCGTTCATTGTTGAAAACATAAACTTTTGAACGATGCCATTGCCTGTTTAGGTGATATTTTGATAGTTGACATTGTAACCTAACCTAAAATCCAGTAGGTAGCGTTCATTGTTGACAACATAAACTTTTGAACGATGCCATTGCCTGTTTAGGTGATATTTTTATAGCTGACATTGTAACCTAACCTAAACTCCATTAGGTAGCGTTCATTGTTGACAACATAAACATTTGGACGATGCCATTATTGCCTGTTTAGGTGATATTTTGATAGTTGACATTGTAACCTAAACTAAACTCCATTAGGTAGCGTTCATTGTTGACAACATAAACATTTGGACGATGCCATTGCCTGTTTAGGTGATATTTTGATGGTTGAAATTGTAACCTAACTCCAGTGGATGAGCCCTAAACTCCAGTAGGTAGCGTTCATTATTGACAATTTCTTCGTTCCTTCATTCTCCTAAAGTGACAGTCTTACCGGTGAAACAGTTAAGTGACCGGATCTAATTCAGCCTAGTCAAAATAAAGTAGTTCCCTGCATGTCAAACATTACCAAAAAAATATTATCAAGGCCGTGGTAGCCTGATCAGTAAGGCATTGGACTCGGGACCGGAGGGTCTCGGGTTCGATCCTCACTGGTCGAAGACCCACCGTCGTCATTAATGGTGACTGGGCGACGTTAAATATGCTCGGGGTCTTAATGTCCTCCAAGTGAAACGATACCTCTGGGGATGCCAGACTAGGAAGTTATTCGGCTCCTGGCCTGGTTCTAAATTATCTCTCAAACTCTCCATAGATGGCACCACCATCTATTGTGTTGTCTTTGTACTGTCCCGGAAAAACAAAATCCTGGAAACATTGTGGATTAGTAGAGGTATAAGCTTCCTTAGTGGAATAGCAGAAACCTCAATCTGTGTGTGTGAAAGAAAGAAAGAAAGAATATTATCAAATTATCATTCCGTGGCGCGAGTTTCATTGTTGGTGATGCCAGGAGCGTTACTCGATCAGTAAATTGGCTGTTACATATCATATGAGGATGATAAAGTCTATCAAATGTGATTCCACGTTTACGGAAAGAATTTTGTGAGGTAAATTAAGAAATAACAACGTCAAAAAAGCACAAAAGCCTCTTTTGCTGTATGTCTTTTCATCCATAAGCTCATTACTTTTTGCATTGATAAAGGCGTTCCTTGTAATGCCGAAACACGTGTCTGCAGTAATCTGTAATTTGTGCTTTTTTTGACGGTGATTTTTCTTTCTTTACTTTTCAGCACAAATGCAATTATTTATCCTAATTTTTTAAGGTTTTGAAAACTTAACATTAGGGTTAACTTCAGAAAGAAAAGAGCGTTAATCCCCTGGAGAAACACAAAAGTAAGTGTTGTTCAAATACGTTAACAAAAAAAAATAAGTTGTTAACTCTTACTTTTTCCCTTCCACAGCCAGTTCCCTCGAGTGCTGGGTGAGCGGCAAAAGAAACTCCTTTGTTGCCATATCCCGTATTACAACGAAGCATACGACATATTTCCTGCAAAGAAACACAAACAACACAATGTTTTAGCTTCTCCATTCAATAATATGCTCATATAAGTACAGTAACTTCGCAATTATCTGATTTTTATTAAACAAAGTTTCATTTGTTAATTGCTTTATTATTCTTTTTGAGCAATCACGATTGCTTATTGTTCTCACTTGACTGTTTTGATGTCCTTTGATTTTATTTTCCCACCGCCACCCTCCACACCGTCACCGTCGACCGGCTCCTCACGATGCTGCTCCTATAGCGAAAGCCGTTTCTAGGTTGCATCCATGTCCTACACACACGCGCATACATACACAACTACACACACGCCCATACATACACAACTACACACACTCACGCACACACACACACACAAACACATAGACACACACAAACACATACACCCACACAAACACATACACACATACACCTACACACATACACAAACACATACACACGCACAAACACATACACACACGCATACATACAGACACCTACACATATACACACAAAAACATACACACACATACACACAACTATCCACACATTCATGCCTGCACACAGACACAAACATATATGCCTACACACACATACACATCCCCCCTCACACATTCATACACACAACTACCCACACACTCATGCCAGCACACAGACACAAACACACATGCCTACACACATACACATACACCCTACACACAAACACACACACCTACATACTCACACTCGTGATTGCGAAAAACATAATTTGAATTCAAGGTGTCAAAATTCAAATTAATTTTTTTTTAAATTTTATGATCAATAAATCTTTATTACTATGTATTAATCTTGTTGTGTGTGATGAGTATTGAGGTGCAGCGTTGGATTCAAAAGTGATGAACCTCACGTTATATTGACGCGGTGTTGGCTTCACAGCGCAACGCGGGTCAGTTGCCTTCCAGGTTTTGGCACTGGCTTTAACAGTAGCCCCTATACGGTGGTATGTGAAAATTAATATGGAAGGTTCGTTAGAGTAACGCTTGCTGATCAAAGTTTGCTTCCGGTTACCCTCTGAAACGTTTAGAATGCTTCAACAGGTGTCTAGGACTGAGTGTCTTTCCTATTTCCATGTCAAGAAGTGGCACAAAGTGAGGGCCGAGAAGAGGGGTCTGACGAATCCCAGTATTGACGTGAATGTGCAGCGAGTGCGTGAATTTTTGAACATTGACTGGCGTTCGAGTCTCTACCAAGTAGAAGAAGCCCTGAAATTATCGGAGATAATGGTGTAACGCATTGCTACCGAAGAGTTGCACATGCGGAAAAACGGCGGGAAACTGGTGCCGAGAGTTCTGACTGAAAAAGGTCCGAATCAGCGTTCCCGTGGTGTCCCAGCCTCCCTACACTCCGGACATGTCACTTCCTGACTTCTTCCTGTTTCTACAATTAAAATCAGTGCTGAAAGAAAAACGTTTCGAGTTTTCGAGGAGATCCAGGCAAATGTCAAGGCAGGCCTTGCAAAAATCCCAGAACAGGACTTCAGGAATGTCTTTCAGTCCAAGCCTTAGTGTAGGCAGTGATTGATGGAGGTTCCTATTTTGAAACTATTAATCAGTTGTACCAATCAGCTCAATAAATCTGCCTTTTTAAACGAATTCTCATTACTTTTGATCCTACCCTGTATATGTAGATCGATTTGGTAAGTACTTTTGAACTCTTTCTAATAAATGTGATCACAAATAGTCAAAAAGACTAATATTAGCCAAACCTCGCAAGACTAGACCGGTTGACGCCAGCGAAGGGCACGACCGTGTAGTTAATTTTACGAAAGAGTTTCTACAAATTCTTACGAAAAGTTAAACAGCTCTGTGCAACTCAAATTTTCCATTCTAATGCAGGATGGATGACTCAGTGGTAGGGTGATCTGAGGGATTCCTTCGCGCATTTGGGTTAGACTCCCAACCTCGCTCCGCCAGTACATTTCCTTCTTTCTGCTGAAAAATCTCTCATATATTGTCTGTACATGTATGTGCTGTGGATTGCTTGGAATAAAATTATCCGTCGACAAGACACTGAAATTGTTGTCCTCATCAAACAAAAACCTGAGCAACAAGCTCATCGGAGGGACCATTGCGCCCTAGCGGCCCTAGCGGTGGAAAGCGCCAGCTCTGGTAGCTGCCTGAACGCTGTCAGGAAGGTCTTGAGTTCAATTCCCACCGGTGCCATGGGTGCTAATACCCTCTCTTTTTAATACCTATTCCATTCTGACTTGTGCTATTTGGGCCGTGTAGTACTCGCACAGTAACGTGCTTACATTAATTAAAAACAAGAAAAACAAAAAATCCTAATAGAAGAAGAATATTGGATGGTTCTTTTTTTATTCGATTGACCAGGGGTGAATAGCATGTTTCGGAGGCTAAGCGGAAGTAGCGTACCAAAGGTGTCATTAAATAGTGAAAGAAAAATAAAGAGTGTTTTGAAAACTGTATTTGCCATAGTTTGAAGTACTAGAAAGTACAAGAAAGATGACGTTCGGTTAGTTGAGTATATTAGGAGATTGCTGCAGTGCTAGCGTTGGAAGATTCCTGCTAAATTACATGGTGTGTGTTCCAAAACAAGCTGATGACCAGGTGAGTCTTTTTCTTTTTAAATTTATCACACTTTTTTTTGTATGCAGTAAACACGCATTAATCCGATCCCTATTAAACCGGACCTCGCCTTATCCGGACAGTCATTTAGATGCATATAAAAAATAAAATATAAATAATATGAATACATAAATAAAAGGCGCTTTCGCAAAATAATGTATTTTGTGCGCTGTATATTTCATTTTTACAATGTACTTTTGTAATTTACTCTCATGTAATTTTGTATTTCCTTCTCCCGAAATCTATATACAATTTTCACTCTGTGTAGTAATTTGTGTATGTACCTTGGCTAAATTTATAGGCTGTTTTGTTTATTCCGGATTTTTTATTCGGATGACTTGGATCCTCTATTAGTCCGGTTAATAAGACGACACTGTATGCTGCAGTCTTTCATACAAACACTCATTCAAAACGGATAATCTTAGAAGGTGCAAAAACATACATTGGTTTGTTGATTGATTGATCTTCTTAAAAAAAGTGATTTGGATTCAATTCCGGTGTTTTGAATTGAAAGCAATTTTCAAATTCTATTTTGAAGCCATATTTTTAAATGTTTTTCAGCATTTTTTTTTGTCATTCATAATGTCTTAGCAAGTTAATACATCAATCAAATCCCCCCCCCCTCCTTTTTTTAGAGTGAGAAATGTACAAAAAAGGTTGATAGAGTTTAATTCGTATTCAAAGACATTGTGATGTTACTTCAGAGAACTGTACATGTACATTGCTTGTTTTGCGACTGAACATAACATATGAATATGTTTTTAAACGTCATAGAATTCACTGCTTCAATGTTAAGTGATAATAATAATAATAATATAGAGTGTACCAGAGCTTGGATATGCAAAACATAGTTTGGAATTTCACTGGAAATTCAATTTCATTTCAGAAATGGCAAATTGCGCGATTTAAAAGTCTTTTGGATATATTAATATCTGTTTCAGTGCCATAGGATACACTACTTTAATCTTAAAAAAGATAATTCAAAGGGTGTACCAGTATAATGCAGAATATGCAAAACCCAGTTTGGAATAAACTAGACACTCACTTTAATTTTAAGCACTTTACAATTATTTTTATTTTGTTAATGTATTATTATTTTGTATTTTTATTTTTATTCAATGAGGGGGGGGGGCGGAGCGGCACTTGTCAATATCGTCTAGGGCAGCAGAACTACTAGAGCCAGCCCTGTTTGAGACTAAATCACTCATAACTACTATTACTTAAAACCTTAATTTTCTCCAATGCTGTTTGTTTGTTTTTTGAGTTGGGAGGGGGGGGGGTCACTTTCCTTGGCTTGGTGCGACATGTTATTCTTTTTCTTTTTCAAAAAAAAAAAAAAAAAACACACACAATCAACCAGTTGATAGAAACTGAAATTCATTAACAATTTTTACAGTGGATTTAAAACTGAAATCGTGTCATCAGTAATTACAGTTAATGCCTCTTTAGATACTTTACATACTGAACTTATTATTTTCTTTTAATAAAAGTACAATTATTAAGTTCATAGAAATTGCGACTCCTTAGCAATTTTTATAATGAGTCTGATATGGAGATCGTGTTATCAGTAATTGCAGTTAGTGCCGCTTTAAATACTTTACCTAGTAAGCTGAATTTTTCTTAAAAAAAAAAAAAATTCAATTCGTAGAAACTGAAACTCGTTAGCAATTTTTATAATGGGTTTGAAATTCAGGTCCGACTATCAGTAATTAGAGATTTTAGGGATATTTACCGACTCTATAAATATTATATGCATTTCCTTGAATTTTTACTATGTATAATTTCCCAGAGGTAAGTTATGTATCGAAAATTAATGGGGATGTCATTAAGATAATTTCTGTACTCCTTGTTTGAAATTGATTTTAAAATACAACTTATTTCATTTTTCGTTCTCCGAAGCAGTTTCGTATTTTGTTCATTTGAAATCAGATACGTGGTACTCGGATATGTTTGACCCTTTTTTCTTAGTCGTGGGTGAATTATAATTAAGTCGTTAACTAGAATTAGAGTCGATTTTAATCTCCAACATATTGCTTTAGTTTTTGCCGTGATTCAAGGGACTGAGTTTCACGACACGTACTTTCTTGACGGACTTTTTTATTTTCGCGAGAAAGATTTGATTGACGATGTATTCGAGTTCGAGTCATCATGAGTTATACGGGAAGTTTATATAAAATTTAATGACAAAGCAATTAAAAACAATGTTCCTAGAGAAGGAATTAGAATAGAACCATCAGGGTACAAGCAGTGATAAAATTAAAAATTTTAAAAACCCCCGACCGAGTCGCAACTGTAGAGTCAAGAGGGAAAATTGAAACTAATTTTGAAAGCCTTATATTATTAAAGATCAATGTCAAGTATTTTATTTGCTGTTGAATATAAACTGGCAACAGATTAAAATATAATTTTAAATCATTGCTTTTAATTTCCACTAGACGTTAAATCCCGGTTATCACAAATTTGCCATTTCAACTGCGCTTGCGCACGGACTTAGCTTTTTGGGCTTTCTGTTTTACGATTTAGTGTTGCTTGTTTATATTTAGGCTAAGCTAGAGTCCCAACAAATTAATGAATGTGATTAAAATATTTTCACAGCGATTTCGTGATATATTATATGAAACTACGGATATGAATAACTGAAAAGCTTTATAATGTAAAGAGAAAAATGAACTTCAATATTTATTGACTTGGAAATATTTAACATAAACGTCAAACATATTGTGTACTTCAAAAATTATTGGAATATGAGTACAGATATCCGTTTTTTGCGGATATTTTACGTTACGTTATTTACTGTCTTATAATCATAATAACTATGTCAATGAAAATTAACTAAAAAGTATAAAACAAAAAATAATTATTAAATAAAAACAAAAAACTCCACTGCATAAAAACCAAAAGATCTAAACGAAATAAGTACAGTAGTTTAGAATGTTATTAAGTACTACTGAGTAGCTACAACATCGAAATAGTTTTATAATCGATACACACATAAGACAAATCATAAATTCAAAAGCAGAATAGAAGGATCAACAGTCGGGGCATATTCAACTTTTACGATGTTCCTTGATTGGTCGGAAAAGAATGGGCCATGATTGAATTTATGATTTGTCTAATGTGTTCATCGATTATAAAACTATTTCGGATGGTGTTGTTATTCAGTAGAACTTAATAACATTCTAAACTACTGTACTTATTTCCTTTTATTTTTTTTTTGGGGGGGGGGGGTTACGCAGTCGGGTTTTTATTATATATATATATATATATATATATATATATATATATATATATTCATAAATAAACAATCTAAATAAAATTGAAGATGCAAAAAGCAAGAACATCAAAATGAAAAAAGGTGAACCAGGAACTGACACTTTCTCAAGGGAAGGACCGGTCCCTAAGTCCCCTCAAATTTCTCAAGGGTCCTCCCCTTGAGAAAGTGTCGGTCCCTGATTCGCTCTTTTTTTTTTTGATGTTCTTGCTTTTTGCATCTTCAGTTTTATTTAGATTGTTTATTCATGGATATGTTTGTACTGTTTTTGTTTCTAGCAGCTTTGCGCTGGCATTACAGTGCACTTTAGCATTTATTCTTTCATTTTTTTCAATGTCTTTGAATTTATATTTAAAATATGTTCTTAAACTGTTTCTCATGTTGTATATTATATATATATATATATATATATATATATATATATATATATATATATATATATATATATATATATATATATATTTTAAATTTCGAGCTTTTTTTAAAACTTTTTATGGCGGGGGGGGGGGGGGGGAATTTTAGAGGATGTCCTTCTGGCTTTGAGACACAGAAATATAACCGTTTAAGTTTTGTGTGAACTCTCACAATTTCCGCTTTACGTAAGTTATGGCTGTTTCATTTATTAATTTACCTCGGGAGATTGTAGGGCGGACCTCCTACTGCCCTCTCCATAGCGCAATGTGCATTGATAGTCCGCATCGTACACTTGCCCTGGTAGTTTTTCAGGGGCTGGCTCCAAGAGATCTGTGGTGTAAGGACTGGCGGCCTGTAAACAGCTTGCTTGAGGAGACCTGTAAAATGAAGCTTCGCATTAGTAACATCATCAATTCAGTGCGGAACTCACTGAAAACAAGTAACCTATAAAATAAAGCTTCGCATTAGTAACATCATTAATTCAGTGAGGGACTCACTGACAACAAGTAACAACCTGTAAAATGAAGCTTCGCATTAGTACATCATTAATTCAGTGAGGGACATACTGACAACAAATAACAACCTGTAAAATGAAGCTTCGCATTAGTAACATCATTAATTCAGTGAGGGATTTACTGACAACAAGTAACAGCATGTAAACTGAAGCTTCGCATTAGTAACATGATTAATTCTGTGAGGGACTCACTGACAACAAGTAACAACCTGTAAAATGAAGCATCGCATTAGTAACATCATTAATTCAGTGAGGGACTCACAGGTAACAAGTAACAACCTGTAAAATATCAACCTTGAAGTGGCTACTACTGGTGTGTTTACCTTATATGTTCGTAAAATTGCGACAGTTTGTGACAAGGAGAGGGAGAAGGGAAGAAGTGTACATACATCATACATTTCGGTTTAAATCTAAGCATTTTTTTAAAACAATATGTTTAAATAATATAGTGGGATGGTTCGATAGGGTGGTTCTAAAAAATCGTTTTTTTTTTTTTTTTTTTAAATTTCGGAATCACGTTACCTCTCAAAAGTTGTAGTTTGGTGTCCTCAATTAAGAAAAAAGAATTCAAAAAAAAAAAAATAAAATAAGTTGATATCTTCAGTTCGCGCATGAAGCTGAAAATTTGAAAAATTCGTCAAAAATTGAAATTTTCGGAAAATAATAAAACTAGTTTTTTTTGTATTTTTTCATAATCCAACAGCCATAAATTGTCAGTATGTAGCATAGTTTGAACCCAAAACATATTTTATAGCTTTAACATAAAATATTTGTTTCCATACGCCTCTTTGATTGGAGAGTAGATTTTGGCCCAAGTTAACACATATACGCAAAAGAAAGATCTTATGTAAAAGCTATAAAAAAAATTTTTATGTTCAAACTGCGCTATATACTGACAATTATGGTTGTTGCGTTATAAAAATATAAAGAATCTATTTTTATTATTTTTTGAAAAACTCAGTTTTTAGCATATTTTTCAAACTTTCAGTCTCATGCGCGAATTGAAGTTGTCAACTTAGAATTTTGTTTATTATTTCCCCCCAATTTAGGATACCAAGCTGCAACTTTTGAGAGGGAACGCGATTCCGAAAGGAAAAAATCGTTTTTTTTTTCGAACAATCCTAATGTGTAACAAAGGAAGAGTAGGGGAAAAAGTAAAGTGTGACCCTTTGCGACAAAGGGGGTCAAATATGTTGAAAAAAAGTTCTGCATCATTTAAATAAACAGCACCTAACTAGAAAAATATTTTGTTGCGAAAAATAAGAAAAATTAAAATAATCAGCTATTAAAAAGAGCATACATTATTTGCCTTTGTGTATCCACTATAAAAAATAAAGTCTGCCGATGTTTCAAGAAAAGTCGCCAAATTTAGCAATTTTCGATAAGTAATAGAAGCCATCTTTTACGCGCTTTGCTGATGAATATCCTGCCCACATGCAGAAGGTGCAATCGCGTAGAACTTTCAATTTGTCACCAAGCCTTTAAATTTTGGAGCTTTTATTAACATTTAGGCACACTTTAAGACCTTATATTTCAAAAACGGGGGCATAAGGACAAATATTTTTTGCTTAAAAAATAAACGTCTCAATATGCCCTTTCAATTGCTTCGTATTTGCCTTTTTTTTTAAATTTAGTATGCCATCCTTTTGTACGTATTCAACAGTGTTAAATTTAACAAATTATGGGTGACGTATGTGAAGAAGAAAATAGTTTTGTTCGAAAATAAAAAAAATAATATATTACAATGCAAATGTGTTTACATTGTTAATATTATTTTGGGTTTCTTGTTGTTTAGTACACTTGCCATTGTGCTACCTACGAGTGTGACATTAAATTGTATTATATATATATATATATATATATATATATATATATATATATATATGTGTGTGTGTGTGTGTGATGAGAAAACTAAATAAATAAATAAAATAAAAAATAAACAAAAATAACAAAGGGAAAAAAATCTAAAATTTTTGTCTCTTTTAAATGTTTGTGAAATGCTTAGTGACAAAAAAAAAGTGCAATAAATAGCATTGAAATTTAAAAAAAAATATTCAAAAAGAAAAGGTTCGTGGTCAATCAAAAAAGAAACAAGTTCGGTAATAATCCTATTTGCCCTAGTGGGAGAAGTAATTCTTCACACAAATTACCTGAGGAATTTGGTCAATCAAAAAGGAAATAAGTTCGGTAATAATCCTATTTGCTCTAGTGGGAGAAGTAATTCTTCACACAAATTACCTGAGGAATTTGGTCAATCAAAAAGGAAATAAGTTCGGTAATACTCCTATTTGCCCTGGTGAGAGAAGTAATTCTTCACACAAATTACCTGAGGAATTTGGTCAATCAAAAAAGAAATAAGTTCGGTAATAATCCTATTTGCCCTGGTGGGAGAAGTAATTCTTCACACAAATTACCTGATGAATTTGGTCAATCAGAAAAGAAATAAGTTCTTTAATAATCCTACTTGACCTGGTGGGAGAAGTAATTCTTCACACAAATTACCTAAGGAATTTGGTCAATCAAAAAAGAAATAAATTCGGTAATAATCCTATTTGCTCTGGTGGGAGAAGTAATTCTTCACACAAATTACCTGAGGATTTTGGTCAATCAAAAAATAAATAAGTTCGGTAGAAATTAAAAAAGTATATATTCAAAAAGAAAAGATTCGTGGTCAATCAAAAAAGAAATACGTTCGGTAATAATCCTTTTTGCCCTGGTGGCAGAAGTAACTCTTCACACAAATTACCTAAAAGAATTTGGTCAATCAAAAAAGCAATAAGTTCGGTAATAATCCTATTTGCCCTGGTGAGAGAAGTAATTCTTCACACAAATAACCTGAGGAATTTGGTCAATCAAAAAAGAAATAAGTTCGGTAGAAATTTAAAAAAAAATATTCAAAAAGAAAAGTTTCGTGGTCAATCAAAAAAGAAACTAGTTCGGTGATAATCCTATTTGTCCTGGTGAGAAGTAATTCTTCACACAAATTACCTGAGGAATTTGGTCAATCAAAAAAGAAATAAGTTCGGTAAAAATTAAAAAAAAAAAAAAATATTCAAAAAGAAAAGATTCGTGGTCAATCAAAAAAGAAATAAGTTCGGTAATAATCCTTTTTGCCCTGGTGGCAGAAGTAATTCTTCACACAAATTACCTGAGGAGTCTGGTCAATCAAAAAAGAAATAAGTTCGGTAATGCTCCTATTTGCCCTGGTGGGAGAAGTAATTCTTCACACAAATTACCTGAGGAATTTGTCGAGGTACTGTCGACTGCAGGACGACCAGGTGGTTTTGCCGGCTCCCAACGTGGGGGACATGACGTATGTGTCCGAGTCGCAGTGATTTCCGTCCTGGTGGCCATCGTGTTCCATGCCTAGGCTGAAACATTCCATTTAGAGTAAAATTAGTTATCTAAAGAAGCACATCTTTCATTGATAAATCAAAAGCCCGGGATCGTAGTTTAAAAGTAGCAACACGATCATCAGGGGTGCTCGCAGGGGGGGGGAGGGGATTATGGCGCAAGTTGGCGCCACCAAAATTTTTGGGGCGATTTTGTAGTTTTTTTATTTATTTCTTTAATTTTGTTATTCATTTATCTAATTTCATTTATTTATTTATATGTATTAATTGATTTATTTTAAATTTAAGTTATTTATTTTATCCTGCTTACATTTTATTTCATTTATGTATTAATTTGTGGTGTGTGTGTGTGTTTTTTTGTCATTAACGTAGCACGAAACTTTTCCAATAAAATTATAATAATAATAATTAAAAATAGATAAATATATATTTTTTTTTTCAAATAAATGAAATTTCTGGAGGATAGTCGCTTACTTGATCTTTTTCCCTCATTTTATCAAAAATATTCTTAAATGGTGTTTTGGCAATTTTAATTTCAAATTATTTCTGGGGAAAGATTCCGCTGGGGAATTTCGGGACTTTCCAAACACCTCAACACACAATAGCTTAAAATTGAGTTTTTGAATCTTCAAAATCAAAAAATTTCTGGAACAGCTTCGGAATTCAGATTATTTGTCTAACACCGTCAAAGACAGCCTGAAATGTGTCTCTAGGACTTCATTCCCAAAAAGTTTTCGAAGAGAGCATCTAAACCTTCCGCGTTTCCTTAGCATGATAAATCACCAACGACAATTTAAAATTGCGTTTACAAAACTAATTTGTAAGGAGGAAAAACCGTTGATTTTACCAAAGATAACCGAAATTGACTTCACTTTCGGAAAAACATTTGAGGGAGAATTGCATCCCCTTTAATCCTTAATTTTACTAAAACCTTAAAATGGGCCTTAAAATGGGAAGTTTAAGGCATTTTTTTTTTTTTTTAATTTCTCTGGAGGAGGACGCTGAAACTTGTTCTCCAACCACTTAAAAACACCAAAAATTGTCTAAAACTGCGTTTTACCAATTCAATTTCGAAACATTTCCGGGGCATATGTTTCGTCTGATTCAAAGACAACATAAAACGTCCGAGGAATTGCAACGTTTTTTTTTTCCTTCAAAGCAATAAATTGCACAAAATAAGTTTATCAGTGTTAAAATTAGCTGTCACTCAATTCTTTTTTGTAAATTAAATTTTAGTACAGAAATAGAAGAAACATGGTTGACGGTAGGCTTGCCGGACGTCCTGGTTTTCAGACAAAATCCTGGTGTCCTGACCGGTTTACTTCACGTCCCGGTAAAGGAGAACTTTAGTTACGGATGACCAAAAAAGTCTAAAAATAATTTGACTGTGAAGGATCGTTTAAGGTAATTACTTTGTCATTTGTAACATTGACATGTAAAATAAATATTGAATTAGCTTGAGAAGGTTTTTACAATCAAAAAATACTTTTAAAAAAAATCCTAGCCATTGAAAAGCACGGGTTTCTTCTTACAAAAATAACTTCGAAATATTAACATGTAAGAAATAAAATGTTTGCATTTATCTGCATGTGTAATTTATTACTAATGGTTTAGGTTCGTAATTAGTAACCCTTTCTTCATAGCATAGAGAGTGAACTGCCCTCTAAACACTCCAAAAACCAGCAGGGGTGTGCACCCTTTCAAATACCCGCAACGTGTGGGGGGGGGGGGGTCATTCTGGTGTCCCGGTTGAACTTTACAGAAATCAGGCAAGCCTAGTTAAGGGCGGCAGCGTAAATGTTTTGCCTGGCCTCGAAAAAATTAAGATGGCACTGGGCAAAGGGACAGTCTATCTTGTAACTTGACTTGCCCGTCCCTAACTTGAATCCTGGCTACACTCAGAGTGACAACAAGCGTTTATTTAGAAAAAAAAAAAAAAAAAACGGGTGATAGGGGGGGGGGGTAACTAAACTATCTGTACTGAAATATAATTGTATTGTTGGGACTGCAAAAAATTTACAATGTGCCCCTTTAAGAAAAAAGGTTGGATACCCCTGTGTCTAGCGGTAAGTTTTTGAAATTCGCAGCACTAGAGCCTGGATAGGACCTTTGGTGATGTAAGTGTTATTGAGTTAAGGCAGATTCAAATAGTGGAGCTGAAGGGTTGGAAAATAGTGGAATTTTGAGAGTTTCGATAAAAATACACTCACCTATGTCCCATTTCATGAGCTGCCACCAGAACCGTTTGGAAACTGGTTCCTTCACTTATGGTACAGCTATTTAGGGGATTGCACATGCCACTTACTGGTGCCAAACCTAAGAAGAAGATATCTTGCATTCAGTAAGATTGTATGAGTATTAGTTATTTTTAAGCTCCTTTCCGTCTTTAAGAATCAAAAGATTGATTCTGTTTCTGACAAATTAAAGTTTTCATCCCTTTTATTAAAAAAGGTTCTTTTTACTTCCTTTTACAAAAAAGGAAGTATTGTATTCGCGAAAAAATTTTCACTCAAAAATCGGCCTTAATTTCCAATTTACTCACCCCCGAATGAATGTTGAGTTTTTTTTTCGACTCGACCAGACGTGGATAAATGCCTAAGAAAGTATAGACACCTGAAGAATTCATTTTGACTATCCCCGAGTTAATTACAACGGATTTTCTCGTGACGTCCATATGTGCGTATGTGTGTATGTATCTCGCTTAACTCAAGAACGGTTTGTCCTAGAAAGTTTAAATTTAGTACGTATCTCCTAAGTGGACTTCTAGTGGAGTCGAGTTGTGCACCTCCCCTTTTGGTTGCATTCGGGTGTTTCTAAAGGGGGCTTTTGCCCCTTTTTGGGGGAAAATCATTGTTAATTCAATGTAAACTTAAGTGGTGTTACAATTTGGCGGACACTTGGCGATATATCGCTAGTCTTTTGGTCGCCAAGTTTTGTCGCCAACTTGGCGATTTTTTCTTTTATTTTATCTTGTTTCAACTTGGCCACTGTTGGTGATATTTAGAGAGTAAACTATTGAATCACATTAAAATTGCCAATAATGGGAAAATGACATTAAATTGGAGTAAAAGGAAGTCATATGATGCACACACCAGCTCGTTTCTTTTTTACAGTGCAGCGCTGCTGGCACTGAGTAAGCTCAAAGCTGGTAGGCGTTTGAATTGACGTTCCTTGAACACTAGTAACAATCTGTTGGACTTGTAAGAATCTTCATGAATCGAATAATTATTACAGGCTGTAAGTAACCACTTTTCCTTAGAGTATGTACGGAAAACTGTCACACCCGCGCAAACGGATAGAGCAGGAAATCATTAGGTCAGTCAGTAGTCAGAGTAGTTTTAAGGATCCTTTTGTTCTTCTTAGGGTTTTTTTTTTTTTTTTTTTTTTGAAGTATACTTTGACTTATCTTTACTAATAATAAATTTAAAAGTCTGTGTCTCTGAATCTCTGGGCTGTTACGCGCATAGCGCCTAGACCGTTCGGCCGATTTTCAAGAAAGGCACAAAATTAGTTTGCAGCAGAGGGGTGAGCCTCTCGAAGCAATCTTACAAAAATTCGATTTTGTTCTTTTTCAATTCCAATTTTGAGAACATTTTATCGAGCAAATTATCATGAGGTGGACGAGAAAAATACCATAACGTTGACGAGCAAATTATCATGAGGTGGACGAGAAAAATACCATAACGTTGACGAGCAAATTACCATAACGGGGGTGAGCAAATTACCATAACGTGAACGAGCAAACTACCCTAAAGGGGGTGAGTAAAATACCATAACGTGGACGAGCAAAATACCATAACGTGGAAGAGCGAATTACCATAACGTGGAAGAGCAAATTACCACAACGTGGACGAGAAAACTACCCTAAAGGGGGCGAGCAAAATACCATAACGTAGACGAGAAAAATACCATAACGTGCACGAGCAAATTACCATAACGTGGACGAGCAAACTACCCTAAAGGGAGCGAGCAAAATACCATAACGTGGACGAGCAAAGTACCACAACGTAGACGAGCAAACTACCCTAATGAGGGCGAGCAAATTAACATTGAAAATTGGCGAGAAATTCATCGTCCATTATTTGTAAATATACAGGCGAACCAAATGACCATTTCCTTTTCTACTACGGGCACAGTCGTGCGGGTATCACTAGTAGAGAAATAAGTTTACTTACCAACTACATGTCTTTTACGTCGCCCACTTTCATCTACAACGTACATGTTGATTCTGAAACATTAAAAAATACAATTGACTTAATTTTAATTAAGCATTTTTTAAATTCAAATTATTTTTTAATGCACTATAATTGGATATCAACTAATGAGTGGAAATCTTATTGAATATACCGTAGAAGATATATAAAATTGTTAATTATAAGGTACATAAAATTAATAACACTAAATAATTATTAAGGAGAATAATAGTTATAAATAATGTTATGTATTAGAGCAACGCCTCCTTTCCTACCGCATTTGCCTCAAAACTTGGAACTACCCATATCCTCATATATACACTCCTGTTTGTGAAAATTGCAATACCACGAAGAACTTACATGAGTAAGCTGAAAATTGCAGGAAAGGGTAAAGTAGGGCATGATATGCAAATGATTAGAATTGCAGACCGGTAGCGGCATGCGTATGCTGAGCAGCGCCCTCTGAACGGCGGATCGAACCGAATATAAATAGACGGCTGTGGCGAGGCGTGTATGATTATCGGTGGTTATATGCTGGAATAAATGTTAAGTGAATCTTTACTATGCCTCTTCGACGAAAGAAAGCGAAATTTGAGCAAATTTCGGAGTTTGAACGGGGCAGAATCGTCGGCCTTCGTGAAGCTGGATTGTCTCATCGTGCAGTAGCCGCTCGTGTGCAGCGTGATGTAAAAATATGACAAATGGAAGCCAGAAATATGTCAATTTAACAATTCAGGCATTTGCATTAAAAATCAACTAACGTGTACTTGTTAAACCACATTTCGCTAGGAAAACTGACATGAGGACAGTTAACGCAGAACCGAATAAATCGTTTAGCAGGGAGAAAAGATGTTTTTATTTATTATTTTATTATGTTATGTTATTATTGTATGGTTATATCCTTCTGAAGGTTGCTAATTGAATTTACATATAAATTATTTCTGATAAATCTTCTTTACTAATAATAAAGCTGAAAGTCTCTCTGTCTGGATGTCCGGAGGATGTCTGGATCTCTGTGGCGCGCATAGCGCCTAGACCGTTCGGCCGATTTTCATGAAGTTTGACACAAAGTTAGTGTGTAGCATGGGGGAGTGCACCTCGAAGCGATTTTTCGAAAATTCGATGTGTTTCTATTCCAATTTTGAGAGCAAAATTATCATAAGATGGAGAAGTAAATTACGAAATTATTATAGCGTAGAACCCTAACATGGGCACAAGCCAATTGGCGAGGAAAATTCACCATATATTATTTGTAAATATACAGGCGAACCAAAAGACCTTTTAATATTTCTATTACTAGCAAAAGCCGTGCGGGTACCACTAGTGTAATAATAAAGCTGAAAGTCTCTCTGTCATAATCTCTGTGACGCGCGTAGCGCCTAGACTATTCTGCAGATTTTCATGAAATTTAGCACAGAATTAGTTTATAGCATGGAGGTGTGCACCTTGAAGCGATTTTTCGAAAATTCGATTTTATTCTTTTTCTATTCCAATTTTAAGAACTTTTCACCGAGCGAATTATCATAACGTTAGAGAGTAAATTACCAAATTAGCACAACGTGGAAACCGTGACATGGGCAAGCATCGCGAATCGGCGAGAACATAGCAAATTGGCGAGAAATTCATCTTCCAATTTTTGTAAATATACAGGCGAAAGAAAAGACCTTTTAATTTTCTACTACGGGCAAAGCCGTGCGGGTACCACTAGTAGATCAATAAAATGGCTTGAACTTGAACGCCCGAACCGTGTGCAGTACGACTCTGATCACAAGACGTCTAGATTTGGACGAACGCATGTCTGCTTGGGGTTTTCCCTCAAAGGACAAGAGGAGATATTCTTACGTCGGCACAAGGCCAACGATTATTAAAGTGCGTAATTGGCGTTAAGCTTAGTATATTAAAAACTGGTTTTCCTCTCCCTATTTTGACAAGTGGAATAGTTTAATCCTTTGTCCGTGCAACGCCTCCGAAATACTAAATGCCTGTCGCTATCGCACTTTTAACATAGAACAAAATGATCCCAATAAGCAAATATCGGTACTCTTGCTACTGCCATCTATCGCAGGTAGAAAGTATTGGAAATTGGTAACGGAGTTAAGCAATTGGTTAACTTCTAAATTTAAATTTTGGACTTAACCAATAAACAATCGGATTTGAATTGTTTGGATCCATCGCCATAGCAACGCTATCCTTGTATTGCCGCCAGATAGCGTTGCAAGTGTACCGGCGGAGGATCACTTTTGAAGCAAATGTGATGATAGGCGTTTAGTATTTAGTAGGTGTTAGTCCATTGAAGCTCATGTAACCATATCAAACTCTAACGGACGTATTCACCATCACTAGATGATTTGAGCTTCGGCCAGTCAGTAAAGCTGCCGGTAGGAGTCAAGGACGGATCCAGAAAATATTCAAGGAGGGGGCCATTGATTTCGGAAATTTACCCTTTTATAAACTCCCAAACCTCCGCCTGTGACATCATGAAAGATCCTCTCAGATTAAGTTTTTTTTTGGAACTTCCATTTCTAAAAAACTCCGTAGGACTGTATACTGAACCGCATTTTTTACCTTAATGTCATCAGCGGTGTCCTATAATCCTGTTTTAGGACTTCAATTAAAAAAGAAACTTCACAAATGAAAGCTCCCGAAACCCATCTAACATTGTCTAAAATTGAGCTTTGGAAATTTCTAAAAAACTTCCTGTACAAAATTCTGTTCTTTGAGTGTTAAGATATTTTAAACAATTGCGTCTTCAAGACTACAGTTCTGAAGAAATTCCGAGGGAGAGCACTCTCTTTCGTAACATACGTAATTGGAGATCGTTTGAAATTACGATTTTGGAACTTCAGTTATCGAAAAAAAGCCGAAGGGGGGATCCATGGTCGGAGTCTTCTTCAAAGTCCAGGGTCGAATCATCTGAGGAGTTACGACTGCAAGCACTGTCTGACCATCGATTACATGGAAAGGCTAATATCCGGTTTATAGGCGGAAATGGACGTATCTAATGGTTTATAGGGGTGTTAGTTTGTTTGTTACAGATGTGCGCATATGCCTCTCCAATATTTAGCCCCTTTTTTGTAAAAATGAAAATTTGCTCTCAGCAGCATTTTTTTAATCTAAAGTACATTCGATCTATATTCTCACGGGAAAAATGAATTGATTTATTTATTCACAACAAAGTTTTGAGCTTACCATTTTGCTTTTACGTTCCTGAACGATTTCATTTTCTTTTTGTTGTTTCCATGGTAACTATCTTTGTTTCCCCTTTATTTCTGAGAATGCAATAAATGAATAAGGCACTAGTGACATTATAAAACGCGTGCATAAAAATCCCATCGTTATTTTCCCTTCTCCCCTGCTGGATTCATTCAGATGGAGTAGTCTTTACTTGGCAGATTGCCAAATTACATACAATCCGTGGTCAAACAGAATTTACTCACCCCGACAGCAACAGTGCATGGTCCCACCGAGGACTTTTCCCCCTTCCATAGTGCCTGCGGTTGTGTTGCCAAATGCAGAAGTTGGTGAGATATGTGTCAATGTTATCGGAAGGATGGAGTTCCTGAAAAGAGAGGATATTTTGAGCTCGCAGTGTCATTTTACAGCTATCAAAAAGAAAAATGGTAAAACTTTAATGCTTTTGAAGAGTTTTTGAGAAGGTTACTGTTAACTTTGCCTGATGCAGGCAAACTGAAATCTTGGTTAGAAAAACTGGAATATACACCATCCATCATCTCATAAAACGGCGTTGGCAGAGGGGTGTAACTCGTATAACACGGTTAATTCGTTTCATGTAGTATCGAAACCGTGTTATACGAGACTTTTTTTAAAATAGCATTTTTACTTATTTTTAATTCTAATTATGTATGTGCATGAGAAAAATCAGGTTATATATATAAGATATCAGGTTAAGATGTGTCGTGGTATATCTAAACCGTGTTATACGAAACTTTTTTTTAAAATAGCATTTTTACTTATTTTTAATTCTAATTATGTATGTGCATGAGAAAAATCAGGTTATATATATAAGATGTATCGTGGTATATCGAAACCGTGTTATACGAGACTTTTTTTAAAATAGCATTTTTACTTATTTTTAATGCTAATTATGTATGTGCATGAGAAAAATCAGGTTATATATATGTTACGGCCAAAGCCCGAAATCGGCCAGTTCGCGAATTGGCCAGCTAATTCGCGAACTGGCCAACATTGCTGAAGGCTTACCGGCCAAAGCCCGAAATTTTCTGCATTTCGGGCTTTGGCCGGCCAATTCGCGAAGTGGCTATGGACGATCGGCCAAAGTACGAATGCAAAGGCAAATTGAATTAAGGACGATCACCATCTTTTTCTGCTCCATAGACCTAATTTTAAAGATCCTAGATCACATTGTACCAAGAAATATCGCTTCAAAAATGTTTTAATTATTATGCAAATCCTCAATATTAAGGGCTCATTAAGAAAACTATTAAGAAACTAAGTTTTGTTGTTAATATTATTTAAAGAAACATTTCTTTAATGCCGCTTTTTGTCGAAAATCCCCCACAACATGTCTTTACTAATATTTTATACATGAATGTCATTATATATTTTTTAATTTATTTTTAACGTTGTTTTTTCCTTAGTTCGAATTTTTATGAATCAATATTTCGGAAGAGAAAGGAATCTAGAAAATTTAGCATATTTTATTTACTTTTTTTTTAACATTTAGGAAAGGTTGTTCTTATTGCCACGGTATTTGTTTTAATTCTTTCTTTTTTTTCCTTAAACGTATTGACGCATGTTTTACTGCATTTATTTTAGGTTAAATTGATTGTATGCATTTTAATTGATTTTCTTTTCGTCTCGCTGTATTTGCAATGCGAGTTTTAATTCAAAACTTTTTCTTCTTGAGGATGCGGAATGATCATTTATATAAATTGCATAGCTTATTTCAGCCAAACTCTTTTTTTCTACGGGGGATGGAGGAGCGAGATTTTCCTTTTGTTCTAGATACAATGTGTTTTTAATTACTATCTTTTTTTTTTCTGCGAGGAAGGCGAGAGAGCGGGATTATAGTTTAAACGCTTTCGTAAGAAAGGTTGTATCACTAATCGATCGGAGTTCGTTAGCTCTCAAATCGATTGGGTTACGGTAAGGGTGGTTACTTGACGAGTTAGGATAAAAAATCTACAGAATGTTTTCCATTATTTTACATTTTAAAGCAACTGTTTATGTAATTTCATGTATTTTCCATTTATCAAAATATTTTAAATTGCAGATTTTTTATTTATTATTATAATTTTTTCTCGGGGGGGGGGGGGGGTTAAAGAACGTACACATTTTAGTATAAGAAAATTATTATTTTGCATCAGAGATGGAAGGGGGGAGAATTTTCATTTATTCAAGTAACTTCCTTCAAACTCTTAGAACGAGCATTGTCATGCGGGTATAGTTCGTAATTAATAAAAATATTCTAAAAATTATCGAAATGGCTATCGCACCAAAGCAACGGTGTGAATAGCCTGTGGGTACAGGCTAATCACACGGACTCGACGCAAAACATGCTAAATCCCCCCCCCCCCCCTTCGCTATCTCGTTTTTAAATTGGCAATTTTTCGCAGCTGAAAGCAGAAAAATAAAAAGAAAACATTTGTAGCTTCTCAAATCTCAAACCTTCTGCTTCCGACAAAATATATTTCAAGGGAAAAAATCAGACATGACTACATATTAATTTCTAAATAGAAACAAGTCTATATTATTCGTGCAATAAGTCACTTCCAAAACTTGAGTTGCCGACGATTAAGTTGCTGTATTTGGATATGTATATCTACTTTTCAGCTAATTTTTTAGTCATGGCTGATTTTGACTTGGAGATTTTCTCTGAGATGTGGTTTTGTGGAAATTTGGGTGATAGAGGGGTTTTAAATAGAATTCTGGGGAGGGAATCACGCATAAAATTCCTTACTTGTCATTAGTTTTGGTTTCGGAATGAAAATTATATTTAAAATTTGTGTCACAAACACTGAAAGGTTGAAAAACATGGCCTTAGGTTTAACCTCAGCTGTGACTGTTCAAGTATTATGTAACATGAAAGGGGAGACCAAAGGGTCTCCCTTTTCTCTGACAAGAGGAGAGCGGTCACAGAAATTCTTAGGTAGGCATTAAACAACGAAGCAGTTGCAGTGCAACAACAAAAAACGTGGGGAAAGAGCATCTTGTGACGTACAAAATGTCATAAAATCTTATGTAAGCAAAAGGGGAAAGGGGTATAACGTATGCTTACTTTTTCTCACAAGATGGGGGGGGAGGGGTACAAAATGACCAAAGAATACTCACACAATACTTGAATGACCCCTTATTAGCTATCGCATATAATTTCAACTAAAAATAAAGAAGAGAAAATACGAGAAATTCATACTCATAGCTCAGTTGAAGAACTAAAGCCTAGAAAAACGACGTCGAAGCTTTGAATAACTATTGGCAGGACGTTCACAGGGACGTGGTAGCACCCTCCAAGCCCGACGAGATGCCAACATGTCACCCTAGTCGAAAACTAGGGGCTCGACTCGGAATCAAAGTACAGTATAAATTTTACTGCTTTTATTGGGGGAGGCGGGCTTGTTGACGAAACTGACAAGGGGCACGATTTGGCTCTCGGCGGCCCTGGAGCACCCCCTTTCTAGTTTCTACCAACTGCACGCCGCGACGTCACATTGGAAGCGACAGATGTGTTGTTATGTGTCAATCTTAAATCCAATATAGTCATTTCGGGCTTTGGCCACGGATTCCCGGCCACTTCGCGAAATGGCCAGCCAAAGTAGAAAATACAATATTAATTGCAAGTCTTTCGGGCTTTGGCCAAACCTCTTGGCCAATTCGCGAATTGGCCAGCCATTTCGCGAACAGGCCGAACTTCGGGCTTTGGCCGTAACATATATAAGATATCAGGTTAAGATGTATTGTGTTATATCTAAACCGTGTTATACGAAACTTTTTTTAAAATAACATTTTTACTTATTTTAAATACAAATTATGTATGTGCATGAGAAAAATCAGGTTATATATATAGGATGTATCGTGGTATATCGAAACCGTGTTATACGAGCCTTTCTTTTAAATAACATTTTTACTTATTTTCAATACTAATTATGTATGTGCATGAGAAAAAATCAGGTTAAGATGTATCGTGTTATATAGAAACCCTATTCCGTGTTATATCGAAACTGTATTAATACGAGACTTAGAAATAATGTAAATCAAGGGAAGTGTACCGTGTTATATCGAAATCTAGTTTAATAAAAACAAAGTAAAAACTTATTAGAGTTTTCAACCATTAACAGAATGTAACAAAAATGAAATTCCACCTTTTTAAAATATAAGATTCGAGTTATAACAAAGCCATGAAGTGTTAAATTCAAGATTCGTTCCGTGTAATATCGAAACCGTGTTATAATAATCGCAAATTGGGTGCCGTGTCATATCGAAACCGTGTTGTAATAATCGCAAATTGGGTGCCGTGTAATATCGAAACCGTGTTATAATAATCGCAAATTGGGTGCCGTGTAATATCGAAACCGTGTTATAATAATCGCAAATTGGGTGCCGTGTCATATCGAAACCGTGTTATAATAATCGCAAATTGGGTGCCGTGTCATATCGAAACCGTGTTATAATAATCGCAAATTGGGTGCCGTGTCATATCGAAACCGTGTTATAATAATCGCAAATTGGGTGCCGTGTCATATCGAAACCGTGTTATAATAATCGCAAATTGGGTGCCGTGTCATATCGAAACCGTGTTATAATAATCGCAAATTGGGTGCCGTGTCATATCGAAACCGTGTTATAATAATCGCAAATTGGGTGCCGTGTCATATCGAAACCGTGTTATAATAATCGCAAATTGGGTGCCGTGTCATATCGAAACCTTGTTGTAGAAGTACCGTGTGTGTATATACGAGAGACGCCCGTATTTAAGTCACGTGAGGAAGACATAAAGAACCATGGTACTATATCCAGATCTTGGTATTAATCTGGAAACCATATCCTCATGTATAAATAATAGCCAATGATCGAGTAACGCGCGTGTTTCAACAATGAAACTCGCGCCACGCATGGTAGTTTGATTTGACATCCAGGGAAATGCTTTATTTTGACAGGGCTGAACTGGATCCGGTAACTTAATTGTTTCACTGGTAAGACTTTCATGTTAGGAGAATAAAGAAACGTAAAAATGGTCAACAATGAACGCTATCTACTGGAGTTTAGGTTAAAATTTCAACTATTAAAACATTATCAAAAAGGTAATGACTTCATTCAAATGTCGAAGCAATTTTCAACCGTCATATCTTGACGGGCGATTTTATAGTGATTCTATAATAATGAAAAAATCAACATAAGTCGCAATCGAAAGAGGTTTTGGACCCATAAATTATTTGTCACTGTGTCCCCCCCCCCCCGCAATAAAAATATGAAGTCCAAAAGCTGACGAAAACTTAAGAAAAATCGCCAAATTTAGCAATAACAATAGGAAAATGTTGGAATTAGACGGTCTTTTTTCGCGCGTTTTACTTCCTTATACAAAAAAGGAAGTATTGTATCCGCGAAAAAAATTTCACTCAAAAATCGACCTTAATTTCCATTTTGCTCACCCAGAATGAATGTTGAATTTTTTTTTCGACCCGACCACAAGTGCATATATACCTAAGAACCTGTAGACGCCCGAAATATCCATTTTGACGATCCCCGAGTTAATTACCACGAGTTTTCTCATGACGGCTGTATGTTTGGCAAAAATGTATGTTTGGCATTTTTTTAAAAAAATTTGGTTTTAATTTGGCCTCTATTGGTGATATTTAGAGAGTTAACTATTGAATCACATTAAAATTGCCAATAATGGGGAAATGACATCAAATTGGTGTAAAAAGAAGTCATGCTCGTTTTTTTTTTTTTTTTTTATGTTTTTCTTTTAGCGGAAACCAAGTAAGCGAGCTGGAAGAATAAAAGTAACGTACAATAGATGTCTAAGATGTAAAGAAATGAAAAATTAAAAATTTGCAGTTACTGTCCTTTACTTGCACACGGCTGTATCGTATTTCAGCATTATTGTACAAGCTTGCTTATTTGGTTTCAGCTGAAAATAAAGCACAAAAAAAAAAGGAAAAAAAAATTAACTTGAATTCGGAAATTTTGAATTCAAATTACGGTTTTCGCAATCACGAACTGCGACATGACCCTGCACATTGGGGGCTATTGTTCCTAGAAACGGCTCCTGTCCCCCCAAGCCTGCCCCTCCTCCTGGGCGGTTACGTGTGTATAGTAGTTGTGTGCGTAGACATGTGTGTATGCACGTAGGCATGAGTGTATTCACGTAGGCGTGTGTGTATGTGTGTAAAGGCTTATGTATGAGCGTGTGTGTGTGTATGTATAAGCGTGAGTGTGTGTAGGACGCCACCGACTAGGAGAAGCGGATTCCAGGATTCAGTGCTCAGAGCCGCGCCTGCAGATGACGGTGGGCGGTGGTGCTGCAAAGGCCCCTGGTCCACGCTGAAAAAAGAACCAAACGCCAAAAACGGTCAAATGAGAACAATAAGCAATCGTGATTGCTCAAAAAACCTTATGACTCCAACATTTCTCTGAGCATGGTATCCAAAATGCGTTTCTTCAAAAACTCAGTTCTGCAGATATTGCGCTTTACCGTTGCACGGCAGTACATATTATAGATCTTTGTATCATCTTGTACGGTTTGAGCTATAGCTATAATACACACGGACATAATATGTAATTCAAGAACTTGTTGAGTTGCTCTAACTTCGCTGCCAACAAGAAAAAATCCTGAATAATTCCTCTATTCTAGTACTAATAGCTTAAGCGCCAAATTTTCGATTTCTTTATCTTTCTTCAAAAAGCTTTTTACAGCAATGGGAGTAAAGCATTCAAACAAGTTTCTGTCAGGTTTATGAACCGCAGAAATATTTCTATAGGTAATTATGTAGTTGCATCGATTTAAAGATATAAATTTAGCTAATTACACTAGTTCATCCAATCTGAAATTTCTATTTATCAAATTCTCCTCAATTTGTTCCAAATAAATATTTTTTGAGTTACTTGCACTGACAAATTTTTGCATGCTTGAATTTGTGAGATTTCAGATTGATGAATTCTGTTTCTCTTTCAACCTTTCTTTCCTTTTTTTTTCCTTTTCTTCCTTTTACGAAATAAAAGAAGTATTGTATTCGCGCGTGAAGAAATTTTCCCCGAAAAATCAACCTTTAATTCCATTTTGCTCGCTCCCGAATGAATATTGAGGTTTTTTTTTTTCAACCCGACCACACGTGAACATATGCCTAAAAACACCCGAGTAGACACCCGAAACATCCATTTTGATGATACCCGAATTAATTACGAGTTTTCTCGTGACGTCCGTATGTACACATGTATGTGCGTATGTATCTCGTATAAGTCATTAACGGTATGTCCTAGAACGTTGAAATTTGGTATGTAGACTCCTAGTGGAGTCAAGTTGTGCACCTCCTTTTTTGGATGCATTCGGATGTTCCTAAGGGGGTCTTTTACACTTTTTTGGGGTAAAATTATTGCTAATTTCATTGCAAATTCAAGGCTGCTATAATTTGGCAAACACTTGGCAATATATCGCCACGCTTTTGGTCGCCAAGTTTTGTCGCCAACTTGGCGACAAATTTGGCGTTTTTTTAAAAATCTGGTTTTTATTTAGCCATATTTAGAAAGTTAACCATTGAATCACATTAAAACTGCCAATATTGGGAGAATTTATCTGTATAAGTATATATACATTTAAAGTGTTTCTTTGCTTACTCCAAGGTACTATTTTCATTAAATTGGCGCAAAAGGAAGTCATGTGATACACACATCAGCTCGTTTTTTTTTTTTTTTTTTTTTTTTTGTATCCTGTGCTCTTCGTTCTTCATGCTTGTTTTTTGTTGTAATTGTTCATAATCTGCTGTAACTGTTCATAATCGTGCTGTAATGGGATTCGACTGTATTTGAAAAAGTCGATATCGTCTTACCTGTGGCTGCGTCTTTAAGGTTTCCATTAGCACCAAGCGAATTTCGGGCGATTTCCCTAAAGACGAATGTTGAAATAATCTTTGCACCTGCGTGAAAATAATTAGTGTTTAAATTAAAATAACAGAATTAAAAAAAATACTTAACACTTTTCATAATGCACTCAAAAGGTTCATCAAAACTCATTTTGAGTTCAGACTCATGGAAGGCTTTCAATAAATTTTTTTCTAAATCCTAATTTATATCAGCACATATCAGGGATACTAGTTCTAAACCTTGTCACTAACCAAGGGAGTAATACACCCACCATTTGTACTGCTTATCTGCAAATTTTTAATTGTTCATTTACTAATTAAAGATCCAGCCACTGGCATACAGCCAAGAGGTTTGTCGTTTTCTTGCAGTGGTCCTCGTCCTCTTCAATCGGCCTTGGCTCCATTCCGTAGTGAACATTTAAAGTGTTAAGTTTTTAAACGGGGAGAAGATATTCTCTCCTTGTTCCTGATCCCTTTTTGCAAGTCCTGCTCATCTTTTTGTTTCAATTGGTTCCTCATAAAGGCAGCTGCGTGATGAGCAGAATCTCATTTGTCGTTTTCTTGCAGTGGTCCTCGTCCTCTTCAATCGGCCGTGGCTAAATTCCGTTGTGGACATTTAAAGTGTTTAAAGTTTTTAAACGGGGAGAAGATATCCTCTCCTTGTTCGTGTTCCCTTTCTGCAAGTCCTGCTTATCTTCTTGTTTCTATTGGCTCCTCATAAAGGCAGCTGCGTGATGAAAGCAGAATCTCATTTGTCGTTTTCTTGCAGTGGTCCTCGTCCTCTTCAATCGGCCGTGGCTCCATTCCGTAGTGGACATTTAAAGTGTTTAAAGTTTTTAAACGGGGAGAAGATATTCTCTCCTTGTTCCTGTTCCCTTAAGGAAAGTCCTGTTCATCTTCTTGCTTGTGTTGGTTCCTCATAAAGGCAGCTGCGCGATGAGCAGAATCTCATTTGTCGTTTTCTTGCAGTGGCCCTCGTCCTTTTCAATCGGCCGTGGCTCTATTCCGTAGTGGATATTTAAAATTTTTAAATGGGGAGAAGATATCCTCTCCTTCTTCCTGCACCCTTTCTGCAAGTCCTGCTTATCTTCTTGCTTGTATTGGCTCCTCATAAAGGCTGCTGTGGCGATGAGCAGGATCTTATCTACGAGGATCTAGCGTGTCGGGATCTTTTGAACCTGACAAGGCTGACCTGGTGTAGACTTCGCTACACCAGGGGGACAGGTAACGACAACACAACATAATTAAGATCAAAGTATCGCGAACTTTTTTTTTATTCCGTGGATCCCATGACAGTTTTATCTCTCTTTCGTAGAACCCCTATTAAGGGCTAGTTTCAAACTAACGCAATGTAATGCTTGCGTTTAAGCATTTGTAAACAAAAAGAAAATATTGGTTATGTTTATCCCAAAGTGTTTAAATCACAAATGGATATTGAATGCAGAAAAACGAAATACTTTTTTATATTTAAAAAGAGAAATAAAAAACTTTATTTCAATTACTTTAAAGCAACACTTGAAACTTATGTTAAAGAAGTTCGTTTTCTGTCATTTAAAATCTGGAATTCCTGCTATATAAGTAAGTATTATGTAAGTACGTCGTTAAAAAAATGTATTTGGTTCGCAGGGGTTCCTAAACTTTTCCGTCTCGCGGCACCTTCGAAGAATTGAAATTATCACGCGGTATACTAGTTCATCCCTTTTATGTATCTATATTGATATCGTAGAAACTTCGCGGTATCCTTGATCTCTTTCTGTGGTAACCTATGGTGTCGTGGCTCTCTCTTTGGTGCCCTCTCTCTAAAACGATGTAACACCAGCTGCACCCTCTTAAGTGCACCAATTGGCTTCCTATGGCATCCCAATAGCATCTTTAAAGGTGGCATTTGGTTCGTATGGCATTCTTTGGCACTTCTATGAGCCAGTTGGCTCCCTCTGGTACCTTTAAGAGTGCCATGGGTAGCCTTGTAGAATTTGAATGATAACTTCTTTGGATGGATCTAAGGTCGTGACCTTTATTTTCCTCTCGTGTATCCCCATTTTTTTTCTTTCGTTGACATGGACCCCTTGGAGATCGGCTTGGACCCCAGGAGGTCCATGTGGACCACTGAGTGGTTTGGTAACCACTGATTTAGATATGCAGTCGAACTCCAATGTACCGAACCTGGGATATAGCGATCCCCCTGTTATAGCGAACCTTTTAAATCGTCCGAACTGAAGTCCAATGTCATTAATACAGTTTCAGATACTTGTAGCGATCCTCAAATGCTGCAGAATCGGCTATAACGATCCAAAAATTTCTAATATTTTAAGATTTTCTGGTAAAAATGTGAGAAAGACGTCCTATCATTCGTAAACAAACCTGATCTAAAAAGTGGATTTATTTCAACCGAATTTTTTGGACAGAGTTTTTGACTTTGAACATGTACAAAGAAGTGTCGTATGAGCTTTGGTATTTTTTTAATAATTCAAAAGCCTTTGACGAGAACAATTTGACTGTATACTAGTCTTCTGATATTGATGAAAAAAAAAATAGTCCTTGACCCTTCAATTTTGCTCAAAGACTGTTTTGAACGTTTTTTTTCGCAACCAACATTTATAGACCAACATATTTTTGATTTTCTTCGATAGGTGACTAAAAGCTTGCAACCAAAAATAACACCTTTCTTACATGCATAGATTTTTTTAAAAGGGTAATTTTTTATAGTTAGCTTGTTACTGATAACAATATGATCAATAAATTTTACTTACTAATGAAAGATACTTCTATGATGACTATCGCGTAATTAAGAATATCTTAGCGAATTGGGATTTTTCTTTTTTTGAAAAATCGGATATAGCGAACCCCCGGCTATAGCGCTCTCTTAAGTCGGTCAGTTGAGGATTCGTTATAGCGGGTTTTGACTGTATATACTCGCCGCATTCATCATGGTGAGGACAAACGTCGTCAATTGCCGATCCGTGTCAGTCGGAAACGTCCTCCGCATTTGATCGTAAAGGTTTTAATCGATGAAGACTAAACGAATTCGGACTTTTCTTTTTTTGAAAAATCGGATACAGCGAACCCCCGGCTATAGCGATCTCTGAAGTCAATCAAATGAGGGTTCGTTATAGCGAGTTTTGACTGTATACTCACAGCATTCATCATGGTGAGGACAAATGTCGTCAATTGCCGATCCGTGTCAGCCGGAAACGTCCTCCGCATTTGATCGTAAAGAGCTTGATCGATGAAAACTGCCGTTTCGATCACGGATTTCCCATTGGCTTCTGCAGTTCCGGTGGTGGCCCGGCGCCTCCTATCCAGTGTCGTTGCTTTGGTGACGGTCAGCTTTTTGGTGACAGTGTCCTGCAACCTCTGCTCTGGGGCCATGACTTCGACCAGAGCTTCCTCAGAGTTGTCCGTTTCGTTGTTGACGGACCAGTGCTTGTTCTTTCGTAAAGCTGTAAATAATTGCAACGAGTCAAGAAGTAAAATTGTCGTGTGGAAAGAATAAATAGGAGAAAATTATTGCATACATGACAACATTGTCAGAACTACAGGTGCATATGGCACCTAATAGGGCAAAACGTTGTAGTACCAGCGGCACCTCTTAAGAGTGTCAATTTGCTCCCTTATAGCATCCTTAAAGGTGGCATTTGGCTCCACATAAGCTGAAAACCTCTAAGTGACAGTTGGTTCCCTCTGGTACTCTGTACCCTTAATTGTGCCATGGGTGGCAAAATGGCTACCTTAAGGAGTGCCCCCTCTGGTACTACAGCGTTTCACCCTAAAAGGCACCAGCTCACAGGTAGTAAATAGTAGTTAGATTGAAGCACTCAAAGTAGAATCGATGTTTATACCATAGTCAAATTTAGAAATCTCCAGCAAAAAGGTACAAAAGTTAGAACAACACATGGATCAGTCAGTTGGGCTATAAAACTTTATAAATTCCAAAGAAAAGACAAAAGCTTAAGATAAAAAGTAAACTAATTATCAAAACTGACAGGAGGAATAAAAAAACTGTTAAGCTGCAATGCAACATATTAGAAGACATGCCGTGTAACTAATGGAAGGAGAATTAGAAGCCGACTGTCAGTTTTTTGACCACCAACAGGAAACTTTAGAATATACATTAGATTTGGAGTACAACTCCTTACCTATGCAAAGCACTCCTAAATCTTTGAGATACGTTATAAATACGGAAGACGCAAGTAATAAGCACTTTGAAAACCTTAACTTTCGAGGGCAAAAAAAAGAGTAAACCTGCGAAAATATATCTCTGGATGATAGAGATAAGTTTTGAAACCAAGTAATGATCATCCTTTCCACCTCGAGGCAACAAAAACTTGCTTTGACCTGTAGTAACAGTATATTCAATACATTACCGCCCAATAGCCAGGGCTAAAGCAGAAATACATGAAATACACCGCCAGCTCAGTCATTTCCAGCCGAGGACTGCAGTTTCGTGCTTATTATCACTCGTCAGCCCGGCATAGGAAGTGACTGTCGCTGGAGATGGAAAACCTCTTAAGGAAGCCAAGAGTGCCAAACAAACTGGTAACTAATACAGAATTAGCGCAGACCAGACGAGTGACCGAAGGAATGGTTCGGTTCAACTCGAGGATTGAAGGCAAGGCATGGTATGGTATATTCAGTACATTACCCCCCAATAGCCAGGGCTAAAGCAGAAATACATGAAATACACCGCCACCTCAGTCATTTCCAGCCGAGGACTGCAGTTTCGTGCTCATTAGCACTCATCAGCCTGGCATAGGAAAGTGACTGTATGCGGTGTATTTCATGTATTTCTGCTTTAGCCCTGACTAATGGGCGGCAATTTACTGAATATACCATGCCTTGCCTTCAATCTTCGAGTTGAACCGAACCATTGCTTCGATCACTCGTCTGGTCTGCGCTAATTCTATATTAGCTACCAGTTTGTTTGGCAATCTTGGCTTCCTTAAGAGGTTTTCCATCGCCAGCTCAGTCACTTTCCTTTGCCGGGCTGATGAGTGCTAATAAGCACGAAACTGCAGTCCCCGGCTGGAAATGACTGAGCTGGCGGTGTATTTCATGTAGTAACAGTGTAAAAAAAAAGAATAAGATGTTTTTATTAAGATGAAGGTGATATGATAAGAATTTTTTAGTAGTAGAAGTTGAATAAGATAGATGTAAATAATGTAAATAATCTCAAATAAATGTGTTTTTTAATTCAAGCTTTTTCCTTCAAGAACGTCATCAACTTTTAGTATATTACTGTGTAGATAATTGACTCAAATTAAGTGGAAAAACTGTTACGAGACGGTAACACTCGGTGTGACTGAGATGCCTGTGCTTGATTCCTTCAAACTACGTAGGTCAGTCAGAAAGTTAGTTGCACTTCTTCGTAAATCTGTTCCAAGACAATTTTGATGAAACTCTGTGGCAATACTTCAGACATGTACCTTTATCGTGTGACATAGCGGCTTCCCCAAGGCAAGTTTAGTTTGTCCGATAATCAGTCGCAAACATGTCTCGACAGCTGCAAGTAGCGTCCAAATTGGAAATGCGTGCAGTTATTCGATTTTGTGGGCAAAAAAGTGCAACTGCTCTGAAATTTTTGGGCAGTAGCATGAAGTGTATGGTGAAAATGCAATGTTACATTAAGCTGTCGTGAAATGGTGCGACATGTTTGAGAATGGACGTACATATATAGACGACGCTGAGCGCGAGAGAAGACCAAGTTTAGGTGGGAAGTGTGGCATCACCTTCCCAAGCCCCCAAACCTTCCACCTCCTGACTTCGATTTTTTTTGGTCCCATAAAACAAGAACTTTCAAAACGATGATGCCATTCGGATGACGAAGTGAAAGCTGCAACCCAACAATGGTTATCGAACATTGGACGGGATTTCTTTGCAGAAGGCATCGAAAAACTTGTATCACGCCTGAGCAAGTGCTTAAATAATGGAAGTGGTTACTTTAAAAAGTAGATTTTGATTGGAACTTTAAGATAACAATAAAGTTATTGCAAAATTTCAATCCTTTTTTTGTTTTCTTGAGAAGTGCAACTAACTTTCTGACTGACCCTCGTACATGCTTACTTATCACTTACAAGATCAATACTGGAGTATGGGTTTCCTACTCATTCATGCGCTCCACAACTAATCCACAGAAATTGAAAAAGGCTGCTCGAACGACAATGCATTATATCAGGGGGATCTTCAGCTTTTAGATATGCAAAAAGACATTTATTTGGTCAAATACTATGACCATCTGATTAGTTTCGGCCGTCAGAATCGTACTGCGGAGTTCATTCAGATATAGCATAATAATCAAAAGTCAAAAAAAAAAAAAAAATGCCCGTTAAGCCTAGCAGCCTAACTGGATATAATTGACAAAAACGTGGAAGGTTAAAACAAGGAGGTTTGACCCTTAAGACCAAAATTAATCAACTCCTCTGTTTAATTAACAGGGATGCTTTTTCATACTGAAGGCTTTTGGACTGCACATTTTGGACTTCCTCAAATTCACCCGTGATGGCTTAGAGATCCTCAATTGCTTGTGGATTACTTTTTCTAATTTATGACCGCATGCACCTAAAGCCCTGGATCCTATAATAATCCTATAAGTCTATCTAGGGCTTTACATAAACCAAGTCTCGCTGATGCTAGACCTATGAGACAGCAACAACAGTGGACATGGAACAAATGCGAAAAATAAATAATTTCTTGTACTCCGTAAAGATAATTAGGAAAATGATGTAAAACTCATACAGATGATATTTTTCAAAAATGCATTATATATATATATATATATATATATATATATATATATATATATATATAAACAGCAGCCCAAACCCGGAAAGTAAATGGAACAAAAAATTAACGTTAAGTCATATGAATTAAAAACTTATTGAGATACCAAAATAAATTCTTAGAAACTTTTCAAATGATATAAAGTCAACAATTCAGCAAAGATTATGGAATAAACCAGCAAATTGAATCACAGCAATGTTGAGCAGTGAAAAACAAAAATTTGCGCAATTGCTGCTTTTCACACAACATTTTTGTCAATTAAAATAACAAAACATTCGGAATGCTTTAGATATAACTTAATTTTTTTATTTACTAACAGAACAAGATACAATGTTCACCCTTGTTTTATTTCACACTTCAAATAAAATCAACTTTTTCACTCAGATCATTTCTTATTTGTTGCGCTGTTCTGTTCATTTTGCAATTACTCAAATTGGTTAGTACGTACAAGATTATCAACTACAAAAGAAAATTACCACTTTTTTGTTACTCGTTATTTTTTAAGTTTTTGGAATTTAATTTTATGGTTATTTTTTTTTTAAATCATGATAAAAAAAATTTATTCTGTACTTACCATGTGGGCAGAACGTATCCGGTGACGTCTCTCTTCTCACGATCACGTGGGGGTTTCGAAACTTTTTGGCCAATTTTCTTGATGAATGAACCGGAAGTGGATGAATTGTGTAACTGGTTCCAGAAGCTTCGATGTATCCTCGCTGTAAAAACAGTGCATTAAATTTCACTCAAAACTTAAAACGAAAACTTTTGCTTTCTATAGATTTAAAAATGTTTTCAAATCACGTCTTAGCGTAACGGCACCAGTAGTAGACATGCTTAAGACATCGCCCTCAAGTTAACTCCATTTTCTGAGCCTTTTGATGGATTTAGACTTTTAAAACTATTTTTCTCTCATGCAACTACATCTCATCCAACGTTTAGCTGCTTCTGAATCCTCTAAATAAGTTAGTTCTATTTTTATTTGTTCCATTTCGAAAATTGGAGATTGGTTTCTCCTTTTTAATTTAGTGTTTGTGTCGTCAAACTGTGATTTTGTCCTCTTCTTGTTAACCAAGGTTATTGTCAACCTATTGTTTTATCCATTTAAACGTTTTTAACATATACATGTTCTTCACTACTTATTTTAAAGTACTGAAGTTTAATACTTTTTACCTCAAAACAAGTTTACTTTTACAATATCATGACTTCATATAAATAATATTACATAAAGAAAACGTTTGGCGCAGTATAGTCCTCAAGGGCTCTTGTGCCATTAAAATTAAATAAACCAACCAACCAACCATTCCGAAAAAACGTCCAATCCCCAGTAACAGACACTGACAATTCTGATGTCATCCAGTAACAGATAGGACGAGGAAAGGATGAGTAAAGGACAGAATTCTCGTTTTCTCTTCAAAACGTGCAAAAGTCCTTTATTTTTAGAACTAAAGCCTCATTAAATTCAAATAAACATGAAACACCAGCTGACCAAGTGGTGGCCGTTCATAATCTTCCTCCACTGCTTGTAAATATCAACTGGCTCTTGAAATTCACTCGGACAGCATTAGATGGTTACATCGTGTTCATGGGTCAGCAACATCAGTTTTTCCCGCCTAAAATTCTTATTATTAAAATCCAAACTTACGACTGTCTGTTACTAGACCCTTTTCTGTCTCTGGTGCCGTTACCCTATATGAAATTAATTTTACTGAATTTTTTAAAACTTTTTTTCTACTAAAAAGCTACACTTTTTTTGAGCAATCACAAATTGCTAATTATCTTCACTTGACTAAAATGTCAGACTTGCATGACGACAGTTGTTCTTAAGATTTAAGATTTATTTAAAGCGCGAAATTTTATTCGTCATAGCTAAACATCGGCAGCGGTTTGATTCTATTCATGGTTTTTAGGGCTTCACTAAAGCAAGCTTTACATTAAAAAACTTTTTTTTGTAAAGCAACATTTTTTTTACAAAAAAAAAAAAAAAAAAAAAAGCTTTACATTAAAAAAACTTTTTTTTTTAAAAGCAACATTTTTTTTGTAAAGCAACATTTTTTTACAAAAAAAAAAAAAAAACTTTACACTAAAAAAAAACTTTTTTTGTAAAGCAACATTTTTTTCATAAAAAAAAAGTATTTATCGATGAACTTAAACATCAAAACTTCATCTAAATACAAAGTTTCCAGATTAATAACTCTCATCATTCAAGGTGGATAAGAAATGAAAACACATAACGTTACACGTTGAAAATAACGTGTATACTAAGCTTACGTTCGACGAGCACGACCGGTAGCGACCGATTAGTTAATCACGTGACAGCTAATGATCACGTGCTCCAGTCAAGCAATCAACTGCTTAAAATGGTAACCGATGCGGTAACCGGTTGATCATAGAACGCTGCGGTTAGTAACCGGTTACTTACCAGTCGACCGATGAGGTTCGTCGAACGCAAGGCTTGTGTACCATTAGAAATCCGACAAAAAATATAAACTTTATTACCGTTTACTAATCACCATTTCTTTTTTATCAATATCCATTGTATTAACCTATTACAGAAAATCACCAGTCATAATTTATGACGGGTGAACATTTCATGGCCATATCTATTCCATTTGCAGAAACAAGCAACCCAGCCAGTAGGGCCCTCTCACAATTCGTGATTGTGAGAAACTAATTTGAATTCAATATTACATATATATTTTAATTTGTTTTTTAATGTCTTTTCCTAAATAGAAACTTTTTTTTTACCAACAAATGAATTTTTGAGCAATCACGATTGCTTATTGTTCTCACTTGACTGTTTTGATGTCCTTTGATTTTATTTTCCCACCGCCACCCTCCGCACCATCACCGTCGACCGGCTCCTCATGATGCTGCTCCTCTAGCGAAAGCCGTCTCCAGGTTGCATCCATATCCTACACACACGCGCATACATACACAACAACACGCACGCACGCACACATACACCTACACACATACACAAACACATTCACCTACAAACACATACACACACGCACGCACACACGCACGCACACACGCACGCACACATACACCTACACACATACACAAACACATACACACACCTACACATACACACACCTACACATACAGACACACAAACACATACACAGAACTACCCCACACACTTATGACAGCACACAGACACAAACACACATGCCTACACACACATACACATACCCTCTACACACACATAACCCCTACACACAAACACACACGCCTACATACACACACTCGTGATTGCGAAAAACATAATTTGAACTCAAGATGTCAAAATTCAAATTAATTTTCTTTTTTCTGATTTCATCTGAGTTTAAATAAAATATTGAAGTCATACTGACCACGCCATCACATAGATTCAAAGCTGCCACACTGTCCTTGTGTGCGATGGACCGTCCATGGTAAAAGCAGTCCTCTTTGCTCTTCAAGTGAGGGTTGAGTTGCATTTGGAGTAGGAACTTTTGGTCGAACGTCCTCAAAGGGAGCGTCACGTGATTTCTTTGGTCAACTGTTCTGTTGTGTGCATGAGAATAATGAATGATGGGTGATTCTATGATGTCAATATGATCAGTATCTGTAAAAAGAAATATGATGAATAATGAATGGTTGGTGATTCTATGATGTCAATATGATCAGTTTCTGTAAAAAGAAATATGATGAATAATGAATGGTTGGTGATTCTATGATGTCAATATGAGCAGTTTCTGTACCCAGAAATGTGATGAATAATGAATGATTATTGATTCTATGAAGTCAATATGAGCAGTATCTGTAAACAGAAATATGATGAATAATGAATGGTTGGTGATTCTATGATGTTAGTATGAGCAGCATCTGTACACAGAAATATGATGAATAATGAATGGTTGGTGATTCTATGATGTCAATATGAGCAGCATCTGTACACAGAAATATGATGAATAATGAATGATTGGTAATTCTATGATGTCAATATGAGCAGTTTCTGTACACAGAAATATGATGAATAATGAATGATTGGTGATTCTATGATGTGAATATGAGCAGTTTCTGTACACAGAAATATGATAAATAATGAATGATTGGTGATTCTATGATGTCAATATGAGCAGTATCTGTAAATAGGAATATGATGAATAATGAACGGTTGGTGATTCTATGATCTCAATATGAGCAGTATCTGTAAACAAAAATGCAAATATTAACTTCATGTTTTTTTGCAATGGAGTCGTTTCCGAAATTTTAAAAGCATTTTTTATTTTAATTTTTTTGAAAGAGCATGCTTAAAAATATAGAATCTGTCCATTTTTAAAATAATTTAACATTTAATATGTTTAAAAAATATTTTTAATCGGTGCATAGATTTCATTTCATTTTTGACGCTTCTGCACAAGACGTCAAAAGTGATGAAATGACATTCACTGATGCCATTAGCTCAGAGCGCAATAATTTAATTCGCATCTTTATTCGCATGTACTCTTCGGTGTATGCCAATCTGAAGATTATAAGAAATTCAGCAGCTCTTTACCAGTAATGTCTCTACATCAGAGCCACGCTAACGTAATTCCAAAAATGACGATTTTCATAAAAATTCAGGAAACTTTCATATTAAATATTACTGTGAAATGGAGCGTTTCCGGTACAGAAAAGAATTACAGTAAATTACATCGAAAAAAAAAAAACGATTGCAGATAACACCGTATTTCCCCTCAGTCTATGTTATCCAACTGGTATGGTGAGCGGCAAAACCGCTTGCCAAAGCGAAGATCCCGAGATCAAACTTATGACTCGCATGGTTTCGTTTCTTTTTTTAGTTCTTGGTTATTCAATCGTAAAATTTTACATTAAAATAGAATTTTACGGTAAAAGTTACTTTCAGCATGGATGCTAGTAACTTTTACCGCAAAATTTCATATTTTTTTTATTCAATCGTAAAATTTTACATTAAAATAGAATTTTACGGTAAAAGTTACTTTCAGCATGGATGCTAGTAACTTTTACCGCAAAATTTCATATTTTTTTTATTCAATCGTAAAATTTTACATTAAAATAGAATTTTACGGTAAAAGTTACTTTCAGCATGGATGCTAGTAACTTTTACCGCAAAATTTCATATTTTTTTCAAAGTGTACCTCGCATCGTAAGTAGACTCTTATTCCGCGATGAACCAAAAAAAAAAGTAATTTGTTTTTTAAACCGTTATAATTATTTAGTATCGTAAAAGGAGCTCAAATACCAAACTTTGTATGCAACTCTAATAACAACAATTTCAAAAATGACGAAAAAGTACTAAAATTTTAACATATCGCGTGTTAAAATGGCTTCGACTACGTGATATTCAATTTTGAAACATTAAAATATTCATCAAATCAACAAGTGTGTGCTCATTTTTGAGGTATTTGTGCTCATTTTTGAATAGGTAATAATCTCTAAACTGAGTACTATGTACTCATTTTTGAGTATGAAATAATTCAGCACACTATTTGAAAACATGGGTTCTCATACTTAAAACAAAAGATCTCAAGAAAATTTGAAAGCATGATTGTACTCATTTTTGAAAACTTCATTTTTCTCAGTGAATAGACAAACGATTTTACCGTCTCCTGCAAAGTAGTGATGGTTGATGTGACTTTGTTACATTGGTTCTGAGTGCGGATAACGTAGAGAGAATTGCGTAATTGCCATCAATGCGAACGTACCCAAACTTTGACCATTCGAAAAAAACGTCGGATCCTCCCTCCACCATTTGTTTCCGCGCTCTTCTTATTCTAATTGGGAGGGCCGTGAAATTGAAAGCCCCCGAAAGTCGGTCAGGTCCCCATTCTCGTTCCACAAGTCCCGTTTCCACACCCAGAGTTTAATGGCGGGAAACGTGGGGGAACAAAAGAAATGTCAATGGCGATGTCACTCGGCGCTAGAATCGGAAAACAAAGATGGGAGGATCGTTTTGAAACTGTGACACCGACAGTGGGCAATGGGTCAGACAGGACGTTTGTTACTTCCTTTTACAAAAAAGGAAGTATTGTATTCGCGAAAAAAAATTTCACTCAAAAATCGGCCTTCATTTCCATTTTGCTCACCCCGAATGAATGTTGAGTTTATTTTTCAACCCGGACCACACGTGGATATATGCCTAGGAACGTACAGACACCCGAAATATCCATTTTGACGATCCCCGAGTTAATTACAACGAGTTTTCTCGTGACGTCTGTATGTACGTATGTGTGTATGTATGTCGCATAACTCAAGAACGGTAAGTCCTAGAAAGTTGAAATTAGGTACTTAGACACCTAGTGGGGTCTAGTTGTGTACCTCCCTTGCTGGTTGCATTCGGATGCTCCAAAGGGGGTCTTTTGCCCCTTTTTGGGAGGAAATCACTGTTAATTTCGATGTAAACTCAAGTGGTGTTATAAATTGGCGGATACTTGGCGATATATCGCCAGTCTTTTGGTCGCCACGTTTTGTCGCCAAATTGGTGACAAATTTGGCGATTTTTTTTTTTAAAATCTGGTTTCAATGGTTCATTTTTCAATGGTCCAATGAGTTGGTGATATTTAGAGAGTAAACTATTGAATCACATTAAAACTGCCAATAATGAGAAAATAACATTAAATTGGAGTAAAAGGAAGTCATGTGATGCACACATCAGCTCGTTGTAAATCGAACCGGTTAAGGTATCAATATTTTTTTTTTTTAATGTTTTGTTCGTCATCAGCTGACAAATCGATAGTAGAGATTCACTAAATCACTAAACCGAGTCCTGTTAGTCCGAGGTAGCTCTAATACTGTACTTTTTGTTCGCCCTACGAGAGAAAGTATTTAAATAACTGGAAAATCGCCCGTCAAGGTATGACGGGTGAAAATTGCTTCTACATTGCCTGTTTGGTGATAGTTTGATAGTTGAAATCTGGACCGTAACCAGAAAATAATTTCAAGGAGGGTTTAAAAATTTTCATGCGGATCTTACGAACTATAAAGAAAGTTGTGCTAATGTTCAAGTCGTTGGGTTGTCTTTTATGAAAGCGTTTTATGCAATCAATATTCATATGAAAGAAATTTGTGTTTTGGAACAATATGTTTTGGATATTTTAAAATATAAACCAACATTTGAATGTCAAACCGAACTTTTCGGGGTGGGGGGACTCCTAACACCCCCTCCCCCCTTGTATACGGCCCTGGTTGAAATTGTAACTCTAACTCCGGTGGATGAACCCTTAAAGTCCAGTAGGCAGCGTTCATTGATTTCGTTTTTTCATTCCCGTGAAATGACTGTTTTACCAGTAATACAGTGAAGTTACCGGATCGAGTTCAGCCTTGTCGCAATAAAGCCTTTCCATGCATGTTAAACATTACCAAAACATATTATCGTATGATCATGTCGTGGCGCGAGTTTCATTGTTGGTGACATCAGGAGCGTTACTCGATCAGTGAATTGGCTGATATATATATGAGGATTGTAAGGAACTACGCCTGGGAGAAGTGACGCCAGGTGACTGGGAAAAAGAGCAAAAAATTAAAATGCGTAATGCCACTGATCTGACTCCCGATGATTTCTTAAACGAGCTGATGTGTGCATCACATGACTTCCTTTTACTCCAATTTAATGTCATTTTCTCATTATTGGCAATTTTAATGTGATTCAATAGTTTACTCTCTAAATATCACCAACAAAGGCCGAATTAAAACAAAATCGTCAAGTTTGCCGCCAAGTTGGCGACAAAACTTGGCGACAAAACTTGGCGACCAAAAGACTGGCGATCTATCGCCAAGTGTCCGCCAAATTATAACACCACTTGAGTTTACATCGAAATTAACAATGATTTCCCCCCAAAAAGGGGCAAAAGACCCCCTTAGGAACATCCGGATGCAACCAAAAAAGAAGGTGCACAATGAGACCCCACTAGGAGTCTACGTACCAAATTTCAACTTTCTAGGACATACCGTTTTTGAGTTATGCGAGATACATACACACATACATACATACGCAAATACATACGTACATACGGACGTCACGAGAAAATTCGTTGTAATTAACTCCTGGGTCGTCAAAATGGATATTTCGGATGTCTGTAGGTTCCTAGGCATATATCCACGTGTGATCGGGTCGAAAAAAACTCAACATTCATTCGGGGGTGAGAAAAATGGAAATTAAGGCCGATTTTTGAGTGAAAATTTTTTTGCGTATACAATACTTCCTTCTTTGCAAAAGGAAGTAAAAACATACTAAATGTTTTTTTTTTTCAATGTGTGAAAGTGATTGTTTGGTACAGCGAGAACAAAAAAAAAAAAAAAAAAAGGAAGAGGAAAAATGCGTTGTTCTGCTTCACGCCTGATTATTGTTTTATATCAATATATGATTACCGTCAAGTCTGTGAAATTTATTCTTTATGTGGGACTAAAACTTTTTCCTCCATGGTTTTTCTTCCCAATTTAATTTACATAATTTCTTTATAAGGTTGTGGCAAACGTCTAAAAAATGCTTCGACTTTGATATTCGAATTGATTGTGTTGTGTTCTTCGTGCGAGTAATTCTGTGCTTTATTCCTTACGAGTGTGAACCTATTCTTGAGTTTGTGTTTCCGAGTTCTTTTGTGTGAATTTACAGTTCACTATTAAAATCGAAGTTTTGTGATCTATGAACGAGTCATCATTTGGCTGAGATTCATTTCGTATTCTTATTCATCAGTGATAATAATAATAATAATAATTCAAACTAGTATGTTGTGGCCATCACGAAACTTTCTTCTATATTTTTCCTTTTTCTGATCCCTCCCCATGCTTGACGAGGAAGCAATATTCCTAACAAAAACAAAATTGCACATGCAAAAACTTGACCACCATCCCAATGTCTGAATGATTGCAAAAGCAAAGCAAAGAGCGAAAATGGAAAGTTACTTTAAAAGCCTTGCTTGAATTAATTACAAATATTTTATTTATTAACAAACATAAGATGGCAACAGTTAAAAATTTTAAATCATTGAGATAATATTTCCGATAGGCAAGGCACTTAGTATGCAGTCCTCGACATAAATACAGTTGAAGTCAGTTGTGACTCTTAATAGGAATAGGAATATTTCCGATCATTTCCATACAATTAAAATCACGAGAAATACGCAGACGACAATCTATTACGATTTATCTTTCTTATTGTTGCATTAATAAAACTATTTTTAATCGCTAAAAAATAATGATAATAAAAATAAATCAGCACCTCTTGGAGCGATTGGAGTCAAAATTGAACCAAAGCCTGTTTACGTATGGATTCACATATATTCCAAATTTCAACCAGAACGTAGCATTACTTCTTGAGATAGGGCACTCACAATGGAAAAAAAGAACGAGCGATTGCGCTACCCCCCTTTTAGCTGTTGACACCAAAATAAAATCAGCTCTTATACCCACTAAGGGCTACTTGTCAAAAGAATTTTGTTTCATTCCGTTAGTTATTTCTTGAGATACAGCAGTTACAATTGACGACAGAAAACGTTCTATAATTCAACCCCCGTTTGAGCTATTGACACCAAAATTGAATTAGCACCTGCTCCTGTTAGGGGCAACATATGGACCAAATTTTGTTTGATTCTGCATGTTACTTCCTGAGGAATAGCAAGCACGCGTAACTCAAAAAACGTCCCATTTCTCCACCCCCCTTGGAGGAATTCGCGCCAAAAACCAATGGGCACAAGTTCACATAGGGGCACATATGTGTACCAAATTTCGTTCAATTTCATGCGGTAGTTTTTGCTGTAGAGCGGCCACAAAAAACTGGTCACACACAGACGTGACACACATACACACACACACACACACACATACACACACACACACATACATACACACACACAGACAGACAGACATTTTTCAAAAATAGTCGAAATGGACTCAGCACACCTTAAAACGTTCGAATCCGTCAAAATACGAAATTTGAAAATTTGCACGAATCCAATACTTTCTTCTATATATTAGATATAGAAGAAAGTAAAAATGAGTATTATTTTCAGTGTTTGATTTTATCAGTCTTTTGAAATATATTTTCATACTTATAAGTGTAAGAACATTTTTTGTTTTTTCATTTTTTACCTGCAATGTTTAGTTGCATATAAAATTTCACTATCCGTTTGGAGTTTACTCATTATCCGTATATTATCCCACTCTTAGTTAACATCCGTATTGACTTAGTGGAGGCAATATTAACTATGAAATCATTATGTGGTATTAGGCAGAGTCTACAAATACGAAGTAACTGGTGTTTGTCATGTTGTTACTTATTTGTGAATTTCACATTCCCAGCTATTTTTGATAAGCGATTTAGGATATACATTTACTCCATAAGTAGTTTATTCTGGGGTAAATATAAACAACTAAGTTTTTCATTCTTCCTGCTTTTCAAAGACTCCATTTTGATTTAAATGAAACTTTGTGTGTATTTTACATAACTAAGTTTTTCATTCTTCTCGTTTTTGGAAGATAAATTTTGATGTCAATTACACTTTGTGTGTATTTTACATAACTAAGTTTTTCATTCTTCTTGTTTTTGGAAGATTGAATTTTTAGGTAAATTACGCTTTGTGTGTATTTTACATAGTTTTTCATTCTTCTTGTTTTTGGAAGATTAAATAATCATGTAAATTACACTTTGTGTGTATTTTACATAACTAAGTTTTTCATTCTTCTTGTTTTTGGAAGATTGAATTTTTAGGTAAATTACGCTTTGTGTGTATTTTACATAGTTTTTCATTCTTCTTGTTTTTGGAAGATTAAATATTCATGTCAATTACACTTTGTGTGTATTTTACATAACTAAGTTTTTCATTCTTCTTGTTTTTGGAAGATTAAATTTTTAGGTAAATTACGCTTTGTGTGTATTTTACATAGTTTTTCATTCTTCTTGTTTTTAAAAGATTAAATATTCATGTAAATTACACTTTGTGTTTATTTTACATAACTAAGTTTTTCATTCTTCTTGTTTTTGGAAGATTGAATTTTCAGGTAAATTACGCTTTGTGTGTATTTTACATAGTTTTTCATTCTTCTTGTTTTTGGAAGATTAAATATTCATGTAAATTACCCTTTGTGTGTACATTATATAACTAAGTTTTTCATTCTTCTTGTTTTTGAAAAAATAAATTTTTATGTAAATTACGCTTTGTGTGTATTTTACATAGTTTTTCATTCTTCTTGTTTTTGGAAGATTAAATTTTGATTTAAATTAGACTTTGTGGGGTATTTTACATATTCAGCCAAAACTTTCATTTTTGCGCGACTTTTCTTTTTAAATGGTGTCAGATACATGTGGAGGAGGATCCAACGGGTTTCAATATATATATATATATATATATATATATATATATATATATATATATATATATATATATATATATATATATATATATATATATATATATATATATATATATATACATTAATTTGAATTTTTGGCATCTTGAATTCAACTTATGTTTTTCGCAATCACGAGCGTGTGTGTATGAATGTGCTGGGGTGTTTGTGTAGGCGCATGTGTGTGGGTGCGTGTGTGTGTATGTATGCATGTGTGTGCGTGTTGTGTATGCAGTGCTGTGTGTGTACGCGCGCGTGTGTGTGTATGTAGGCATATGTGTTTGTGTCTGTGTGCAGGCATGAGTGTGTGTATGTGTGTAGAAGTGTGTGTTTGTGTCTGTGCGCAGGCATGAGTGTGTAGGCGTGTGTGTGTGTATGCGTGTGTGTGTGTAGGATATGGACGCAACCTGGAGACGGTTTTCGCAAGAGGAGCAGCATCGTGAGGAGCCGGTCGACGCGGCGGTGGTGCTGGCAGAGGGTGCTGGCGGGAAAATAAAATGATAGGAATTCAAAATAGTCAAGTCAGAACAATAAGCAATGCGATTGCTCAAAAAAAGGATAGAAAAATAAAAATACTACTGTGTTAAGAAATATCCCACGAAAGCGATTTTGTCATGAGTAAATGTGGGGAAGTAGCAATTTCACAAAATTTTTGCAAACCTAAATAATTTAGAGCATAAAGGGTTAGATGGGAAATGGGTCAAGCTCGCTTATTGCTGAATTTTCATATTTCTCACATGAGAAGTACAAATTACAGGAAACAGGAATGAAATGATGACACGGTCGATGTGAAATAAATGAGCTTTCCTCACCCAGCTAACCCCACTAGGATTGCACTATATTTAAACCAAAAAGTTTTCTAAACGCTCGAATTTCAAATGATTACTTTTTCATTTTTATTTCCTTTTCCAAAAAAAGGAAGTATTGTATTCGTAAAAAAATTTTCACTCAAAAATCGGCCTTAATTTCTATTTTGCTCACTCCAGAATGAATGTTGGGGTTTTTTTTCGACTCGACCACACGTGGATATGTGCCTAGGAACGTACAAACTCCCGAAATATCCATTTGACGATCCCCGAGTTAATTACAACGAGTTTTCTCGTGACGTCTGTATGTACGTATGTATGTGCATATGTGTGTATGTGCGTATGTATCTCAAATAACTTAAAAACGGTATGTCCTAGAAAGTTTAAATTTGGTACGAAGACTCCTAGTGGGGCCTAGTTGTGCACCTTGCCTTTTGGTTGCATTCGGATGCTCCTAAGGGGGTCTTTTGCCCCTTTTTGGGGGGAAATCATTGTTCATTTCGATGTAAACTCAAGTGGTGTTATAATTTGGCGGACACTTGGCAATATATCACCAGTCTTTTGGTAGTCAAGTTTTGTCGCCAACTTGGCGACGAACTTGACGATTTTTTTTTTATTTTTTAAAATCTGGTTTCGATTTGGCCACTGTTGGTGATATTTAGGGAGTAAACTATTGAATCACATTAAAACTGCCAATAATGGGAAAATGACATCAAATTGGAGTAAAAGGAAGTCATGTGATGCACACATCAGCTCGTTTCTCTGAATGTACACAATGTAGAAATCAACCTTATTTTTTGTTGAATAACCACAACTGCTAATTATCCTCACTTGGCCGGAGTTGGTGGTGCTCTGACTTTTCAATTCACCATGATGACTGTTGTTTTAAATATTTATTTTCAGAGCTATCAAGTGCCAATACTTCGCTCGGGTTAGCTAATAGGAAAAAAGGGGGGGGGGGGCACATTTGAACTTTTTTTTTTTTTTTTTTTTGCCTTTCTCTATTTTTCAAACAATATTATCAATTTCTCAACGCAAAAGTGTCCCCATGATTGAATACAATTTTCTTAGAGTCATGATGTTTTTTGGGATATTCGTCCATTGAATGTTCGTACAATGCTTCGTAATAGTTAGATTTAAATTAGCAGTTAGTATTAAAAATGTTATCACGTGAAGAAGATAGTCATAAAATTCTTACCACACCTGCGAAAACAAAGATGTTGCCACCACAGAAACATAAAATGTCTATTGCTCTAATAAATGTTTGTCCAAGAGGTACAACTGGTACTGTCCTTAATTGAGAAATTTTCCAGTTTTTTTTCTTGAAGCGATCTTTGTAAAACATACCATGTTCACATGTGTGTTTACATGAGCCCCCTTTTCCCCTATATATAAATTTCTAAGTGGGTAAGACACCTAGAAATATTTAAACGTTCAAGAACTACAACGAATTTAACAAAAAATATCGTTTACTTTTAACTAAAACTCAATTATCTCAGGAATTGTAGGTTCTATCGGACTGAAACTTGTTGTATTCAACTCCGCGCACTAAAACCATATTAAATGCTCATTAAAAAAGACGAATTTTGAGAATTGAACTCCAATGACCAACAGAACGCTGTTTTATGTCATTTTTTTGTCATTTCACTACAGTCCCTTCTCGCCTGCTACGAAGCATAGCTTCACAAAAAAAAAAAAATTTGAATTTTGACATCTTGAATTCAAATTATGTTTCTCGTCGCAATCACGAGTGTGTGTGTGTGTGTATGAAGGCGTGTGTGCTTGTGTGTGGGGGGTATGTGTGTTTGTGTGTAGGGGGTATGTGTGTGTAGGCATGTGTGTTTGTGTCTGTGTGTAGGCATGAGTGTGTGGGTAGTTGTGTGTATGAGTGTTTGTGGGGGTGGGGTATGTGTATGTGTGTGTAGGCATATGTGTATGTGTCTGTGTGCATGCCTGAATATGTGGGTAGTTATGTGTGTGTGTATGTGTTTGTGTGTGTGTATGTGTAGGTATCTGTATGTGTTTGTGTATTTGTTATGTGTGTGTAGGCATATGTGTATGTGTCTGTGTGCATGCCTGAATATGTGGGTAGTTATGTGTGTGTAGGCATATGTGTATGTGTCTGTGTGCATGCCTGAATATGTGGGTAGTTATGTGTGTGTGTGTATGTGTTTGTGTGTGTGTATGTGTAGGTATCTGTATGTGTTTGTGTATTTGTTATGTGTGTGTATGTGTTTGTGTATTTGTTATGTGTGTGTATGTGTTTGTGTATTTGTTATGTGTGTGTATGTGTTTGTGTATTTGTGGTGTGTGTGTATGTGTTTGTGTGTGTGTGTGTATGTGTATGTGTTTGTGTGTGTGTGTGTATGTATGCGCGTGTGTGTAGGATATGAACGCAACCTGGAGACTGTTTTCGTTATAAGAGCAGCATCGTGAGGAGCCGGTCAACGGTGATGCTGCAGAGGGTGCTGGCGGAAAAATAAAATCATAGGAACGCCGAAAACAGTCAAGTGAGAACAATAAACAATCGTGACTGCTCGAAAAAAAAATCATAACACCAGCGTCGAAAATATAATCAAAATGTACTTTACCTAAACTAGTTAAAAAGACTACTTTTTTGTTCTAGTTTCATCATCAATCCTATTCTTTTGAATATCGTTCGATGATTTCGTAATCATGTTCCTAAGGTGTTAGAGCTGTCGATTGTTCTCTCTCCCAACTTATGTAAAGGTGAAGTCTTTAATTTCCGTTTTTTGTATTTCCCCTTTCGCTCTAGTAATCTGATCAAACAGCTGATCAACTTTCAATTGTGCTTTTTTAGAAAGTTCGATTTTCCTTTCAAATCCACATCGACTGTACGTGGGGGAAGTGAAGCGAAGAGGAACCCAGAGCTTGTTTCCCGTTCCAAATCAGTTGGTAGAGATAACACATCGGATAAATTCTTTTTGGTGATGAACTAGTTATCATTAGATTTCACATTTGCACTTCATTTGTAAAAATCGTTTTTGTTGCGTTTTACATTTTAGCCCTTTAATAACATGCATTATGTATCGAGTGTGTTTGAATATTTTTACTTTGGGAACTAAGTATTATAATATTGTTTCATTCGGTTTAATATTTTAGGTGTTACAGTACCTCAAAAATGATGAAACGATCAAAAAAGTTTTTATCGCTTAGTTCAAAGCTAAAAACTATTCTGAACACAGGGGAAAAGTTTCATTGCTTTAGTTCAAATGTTTAAAAATTTATGAGTGGTTTTAGGCCATGCTCGCTATGTGTTCTTATGCAAAAGAAAAATTTTAAATTGCTTTTTCTCGATGATGGTTTTTTTTGTGTTTTCATGTCATTAGAATCCTAAGATTTTTTTTCTATTAAAGATACAGCTTTAAAGTAATACTTTTAGCAATTGGGATAACATATTTGACAAAACTGTGCATTGGATAAGCATTTTATAAATTACTCAAATGTTTAGAGCATGTTAACCCTTTAAAAATCAATTAAAAAAAAAAAAAAACTTTGATTTTTTACATAATTAATCACAGAAAATTTTCTAATAAACTCCTAAGCAAATGAATGCACAGATTTTTAGAGATGATTATAGTAATCGTTTAGCAAAAAACTTTTTTTACATTAGTGCAAAAATAAAAAAGCCTTAGGGATTTTTAAAAAATTGAAATTTTCCTCAATTTTTTGAATTTTTTAAAAAAGTAGGCAATATTTTTAATTTTTTAAATAAATTATTGATTAAGAAATAAGTATGCATGCTATGGTTTCAAAGGAATATAAAATTTACTTATATTAAAAAAAAAATTTGAAAGGTACTATGACCCCTTAAGGTCAGTTTGGGCGGTTCAAAAATACGTACATGTAAAAAAAAAGTTTCTCCTAAATACCGGGTCACCCCTCAATATTTTTAGACGTTTAAATAGCAATATAGTGGAAGAATTTGAGCTTCCTGTTTCAACTGAAAGAGGGTGCTCAACCCCCTCCCCCAAACTTCATCAGCATGGGGAGGGGGGTTACAAAAAGTACATTGAGCTGAATAAAACAATGCTACTTATTATAATATAGACTAGTAATATGCATATACATTGCAATAAAATAATTATTTGTAAAAAACCAGCTGGGGAAATGGAATGTTTCTAAATTCGTGGCATTTTCTATGGTACGGCCAATGTTAAATGAAGGGGTTATTGAGCTACCTCTTAAAATTTGAGTAAGAAGCTAAAACTTTGACAGCATGATACTATTAGTAAGGATAAAAAAAAATAATAATTTGAATTTTGACCTCTTGAATTCAAATTATGTTTTTCGCAATCACGAGTGTGTGTGAGTGTATGTAGGCATGTGTGTTCATGTGTGTGTGGGGGTATATGTGTTGTGTGTGTGGGGGGGTATGTGTGTTTGTGTCTGTGTGCAGGTATGAGTGTGTGGGTAGTTGTGTGTATGAGTGTTTGTGTGTGGTGGGGAATGTGTATGTGTGTAGGCATATGTGTTTGTGTCTGTGTGCAGGCATGAGTGTGTGGGTAGTTGTGTGTAGGTGTGTGTGTATGTGTAGGTGTCTGTATGTTTTTTTGTGTGTGTATGTGTAGGTGTCTGTATGTATGCGTGTGTGTTTGTGTGTGTCTATGTGTTTGTGTGTGTGTGTGCGCGAGTGTGTGTAGTTGTGTATGTATGGGCGTGTGTGTAGTTGTGTATGTATGCGCGTGTGTGTAGGACATGGATGCAACCTAGAGACGGCTTTCGCTATAGGAGCAGCGTCGTGAGGAGCCGGTCGACGGTGATGCTGCAGAGGGTGCTGGCGGGAAAATAAAATGATAGCACATCAAAACACTCAAGTGAGAACAATAAGCAATCGTGATTGCTCAAAAAAATAGGGGGCGTCCTGGACTCTAGCTGAAAAAAAGTTTTTTTGGAATTACCCTAAGGTCAGTTTTATACCATTTAAGGACCGGAAGATTGATAGTGAATTTTAAAATTGCAATCTATTTTTAATTGTAAGCGTAAAAATGATGGTTGCATAATGAACTGATTTGGACACGCTAAAAACAAAGTAAATTTGTTTCATAAAATATACCAGGTCTTAAGCTGTAAATTATCGCCCTTAGGCCAGGTTTAAGGCACCTACATGCAACATATCGACAGCCCGGTTAAGCATTAGTTTCCTAGCAGCGAACACGCTTAGCGTCGCTCCTCGCTGAGGCGAAAACTTGATTCTACTGCTCATGCGCGCCCGAGCTAATTCGGCGTCGCGAATGGCCACGCCGGAATCCACTTGAGTCCTGGTTTCCTAAAAGCGAAATCACCGAGCTTTGGCGTCGCTACTCGGCGTGACGCTGAAATCAAAGTCAAGTGATTCCGGCGTGGCCACTCACGACGTCGATTCCGCTCGGGCACGCATGCGCAGGCAAATCAACTTTTCCTCTCGGCCATAAGCGACGAAGAAGGTCGGCGATTCGCTCTTAGGAAACCAATGCTTTATACTATCCAGAAACTGCAGTTTCGTATCGTCCTTGTTGTCAACTTATCAGTCTGAAGTAGTGAATAAACGAGCTGGAGATGCAGTGTTCGCTGATATATATCAGTCAATATATATCATGATATATATCACGATATATATCCGATATTTATTTCGAAAATATCACGACATTTTGATAGTTTCGACATTTATGTTTTGAAATACGATAATTTCAATATAAAAATTTCCGTTAGTCATATTAATCGTATTTATTTATTACTAGGGTTTGCCCAGCGGTCGAAATTCGACCATATTCATTACTGAATGTTTGAGAAAACTTATATGAATTTCTCTGTTTCTAACAGTTTTATTTTTGCTCTTATACATTTGTTTAGTGTACATCTGGGAACATATAATTTTTGCATGGACTCAAAATACCAAACAGTAATAATTTAGTCCGGTTTTACTTTCTGTATGTAGTGTAGAACAGCCTATTAATAACGCTTTCCAACCATATCATATTCGAAAAAAATGGACCATCCGTTCGCGTAGAAAGAGCCCTTTAAGACGAAAATGCGTTTCTAATTAATATCTCCGTTAATTAGCGTTCGATTTCAAAAACTTCTGTTGATCACACTAAAACTCGACAATAGCTACCGAACAAAAAAAGAATGAAGGAAATCGGTTCACAAACAGAGGAGAATTTGGTACCGAAAGAAAACGCTTGTTAATATGTAAAGATTTTAAATTATTAACAAGTAATATTCTATAATTATATGATGTATTAATTAATCTATCATAAATGTAATATGTATCTTATACAATGATATATTTACAGGGAACACATAAATTAGTTAGTAGTAGTATGTAATTAGTTTTACAGAGCATACGATTAAAAATCTCAACATCCAATATTGCAGCCAATATCAATATAAGTTATGGGTAATAATTTATTATTTAACATTAAATTATCAAGATTTTGCAAATAATTGTGACTATCATTCATCTAAAATAACTATTTAAAGTACATAAAATTTTACGTGAAGTATATATTTAGTCATAAATAATGAAAGAAACTTTAAGTCTATATATTACTAATATACTAATAATAAACTAAACAACATTGATTTACTGAATTCAAAGGCTTTAGTTTGTGTTGATTGAAAATATCGGATATATATCAAAATATCAGATATGTATCAAAATACCGGATATTTTTGATATTTTTGAAAATATCATGATATTTTCGAACCCTTGTCAGATTTCATCTCATTAAATCAGAGAGTGCTAAAAAACTAGCAGTTAAAATAAATTCAGCGAAACTGTTCTATACTCTTCTTCTTTTTGCTTATCTCTCTGTTCTGAATCAGATCAGATCCATGAGGTTGTTCGCCTTAATCAACTTCAAGACAAGAAGCAGGTCTCTTCAGTAGATCCTCGCGTACCAAACCAACACAAAAAATCAGATGTTGTGCGGTGGCCTCTTCAGTATGACATTTGGTGCAAATTGGGAAAGTCCTGTTACCATGGGAAAATCTGGGGTTTTTTAGATGACCTGTGCTCAGGCGAGCCAAAGCAGTTTGATCTCTCCTGTCACCTCAAATCCAAGGGACGAACCAGGTCTCTTCAGTAGCTCCTCGCGTACCAAGCCAACACAAAAAATCAGATGTTGTGCGGTGGCCTCTTCAGTATGACATTTGGTGCAAATTGGGAAAGTCCTATTACCGTAGGAAAATCTGAGGGTTTTTAGATGACCTGTGCTCAGGCGAGCCAAGACAGTTTGATCTCTCCTGTCACCCTCAAATCCAAGGAAGAACCAGGACCCTCGCAAAAATACCATGGATGCTCAGGAGGACATCTCCAAGAGCTGTTTATAGTAACCTTACATCTGGAGTATAGTTCAAGGTACTATACTGATGAGTACGTAGCAAGGACGGAACTGCAGTCTTTGAATGATCCAACCAGGCTGTTGCCATATTGCAACAGCCTTCTGGTTCTGTGGTACAGAAATATAACCATTTAAACTCTGTACCTCAGAGCGAGTAGGACGCAAGTCCAAAAATGGCGATTCTCTGTTTCTTAGTGCATTGTATGTAGAAGCTTATTCCACATCGTGCCATGTGAACGTAATTCGTAAACAAAAATCCTTTTCAATTTTTTACCAGAATTAAAAGAGCGCTCATCCCATCCTTTGCACGGGCCAGAAAAACGTTTTTCCTCTCTCTTGTAAAATGTAATTTTCCTCTCTCTTGTGACTTAACGTTCCTCTGGCTCTTAGGTATAGATCTAAGTTTTCGCCGAAAGTTCCTGATTTATTCCAGATTTTATTGGGAAGGTTTCTGAATTATTATTCACTAGTTGTACCCACACGGCTTTGCACGTAGTAGAAAATTAAAAGGTCATTCGGTTCGCTTGTATACTTACAAATAATGGATGATGATTTTCTCGCCAATTTGCTTTTTTTATTTGCTTTCCCATGTTACGGTTCCACGTTATGATAATTACGAAAACGGTTCCACGTTATGATAATTTCGTATACGGTTCCACTTTATGATAATTTCGCAATTTAGTCGTCCACGTTGTGATAATTTGCTTTTAAACAATCAAAACATTTCTTACGCAGCAAGCTGCAAATGGCACAGTATTTTTTTCTCTCCATAAAGTCGAAAAAGGACTCTGTTTTGAGTGTCAAGGAAATTGTCAAACATCTATTACTCAGTAGTTTAAAATTTAACATTAATTAGTGTGTAATCAGTCATGAAATCTTTACTAATAATAAAGCTAAAAGTCTGTCTGGATATCTGGATCTCTGTGACGCGCACAGTGCCTAGACCGTTCGGCAGATTTTCGTGAAATTTGGCACAAAGTTAGTTCGTAGCATGGGGGTGCGCAACTCGAAGCGATTTTTCGAAAATTCGATTTTGTTCTTTTTCTATTATAATTTAAAGAACATTTTCAATAGCAAAATTATCACAACGTGGAAGAGTAAATTACGAAATTTGCATAACGTGGAACCATAACTTTGGCGAGCAAATGAACATAGCAAATTGGCGAGAAATTCGTCATCCATTCTTTGTAAATATGCAGGCGAACCAAATGACCTTTTAATTTTGAACTACGGGCAAAGCCGTGCGGATACCACTAGTGCTGAATAAAAAGTGTACACTTTCTAACTATGGATATTTTTGCGCCGTTCCTTATTAGGGGTTTTAGATAAATTAAGTACAGTTTTCAAATTTTTTTCCAAACCCCGATATTACGAATAACCCCGTTTTAACGCATAAAAGTTTCGGTCTCGTTAAATTCGTTAAATCGGGGTCCAACTGTAGTTAAAATCTACGGGATTATGAGCATATTAGTTTAAATTTAGGTAAACTGAGGTAATTATTATAGCAATTGATAAGATTACGGTATTATTTAGACCTTATATGAAGTAATTAAAAGCTTGCAGATAGTAAATAGATAAAAGATATCAGTGTCCCTACTAAAGTAGCTTAAATTCAATTGAACTTGGATGCCGAAGTTGATCTGCTTATGTGACTTTTATGCATTTTATTTAATCTCAAATAGGATTTGATTTTTTACGTAGAGTTACGCATATTTTTCATTATACTACTTTGCGTGAGCTTTAGTGTGATTGTTATTTAATGCCAAGCGTGATTTCCTTCTTTGCAGTGGAAATAAATCTATTTGAAAACGCATCCGTTTGAAAGTGACGTCAGAGATAACAGTAAATATATGCATTGGAGACAAATGCGTTTTCGAAACAACAAAAGTTTTATTGCTAAGCTGTTATTCTGTTGCAGTTTTGTTTGTACATAAAAAATTAAATATAATAGAGTATTCAGTGTTAAATGACCGGACATTAAATGCGGTAAATGTAAGACGTAAAAACGTATTTTAATTGCAAACCGAAAGTGAAAAAGATATGTCATTTTGAATTTTTTTTTAAATTCAAACTAAAGAAAATTGCTTAAATAATTGTCGCATTCTAAATTAATATTTCTTTACGGCAGAGATTCCCGAACTTCAGATTTCCGCGGACAACCTCCAAAACAGTTACGAATTTTTTTGATCCCCCCCTCCCCCCCACGTGCCCCCCTTTTAATAATGTGAAAAAAAGCACTTTGTCATTTCTAGAAAGTATACAATTTTCTAGAAATAAAAAAATATCATTATTTTCCATTTTTACTTCCTTTTACAAAAAAGGAAGAATTGTATTCAGGAAAAAATTTTCACTCAAAAATCGACCTTAATTTCCATTTTGCTCACCCCCGAATGAATGTTGAGGTTTTTTTTTTTCGACTCGACCACACGTGGATACGTGCCTAGGAACGTATAGACATGCGAAATATCCATTTTGACGATTCCCGAGTTAATTACGAGTTTTAGTCAGTTTTTAAAATTTTGATATCTTGCGATCGAGTTCTGGCGAAGTTAATAACAGTGATTTTTCAAAAGCAGTTAAAATTTTACCAATAAATGATTAAATTTTCCTCTCTCACAGCCCGGCTGTTGAAAGTATTATGAAACAGGAGTAGTATTGGGCTAGTATTTAGGCTAGTATTTAGGGAAAAGGCTTTTATTTGAAACTTAATACTCGAGATCATCAATGCCAAAACCTAAGTACTACTTCAAACCTTGATTAAAAAGTAAAAACCTGTTTAAAATCATATAGTCATTGTAAATATGTAAAAAAAAAAAAAAAACGAGGCTGGGTGGATGGTAAAGGACAAAATGCAGCCACCTCCTTGTGGTGGGTTCTGGCTTATTACTGTAATAAAATAAACTTCCATTTCTGACTAAGAGCTTCACTGTGCACATTCTTTGCAAAAAAAGAAAAAAAAAAAGAAAAAACAATAACTGAACTATATAAGGAAAAAAATTGCAATGTGCTAAAAAAACTATAAAAATTAATTTTTAGTTAAATTCGCGAAACTTTACGGCCTTTTTGCATTTTAAAGATGTTTAAAGAGTGTTAGGAGGAAGCATTTGAGTAGGATAGAACAAAACTTTTAAACATTTTAATTTTCATAACAAATTTTGAAAATTGACTTTTATTCCTATTTTTGGAGAAAATTAAGCCATGGTAATATCATTAGCCACGGTATTATTATTTTACTTACAGATGCGCAACTTTTGGTAGGTATTCCAAATCAAGAGTTCAATTTTCTTTTTTACTTCCTTTTACAAAAAAGGAAGTATTGTATTCGCGAAAAAATTTTCACTCAAAAATCGCCCTTAATTTCCATTTTGCTCACCCCCAAATGAATGTTGAGTTTTTTTTTCGATTCGACCACATGCGGAAAAGTGCCTAAGAATGTATAGACACGCGAAATATCCATTTTGACCATCACCGAGGTAATTACAACGACTTTTCTCGTGACGTCTGTATGTATGTGCGTATGTGTGTATGTGCGTATGTGTGTATGTGCGTATGTGCGTATGTGCGTATGTGCCTCGCATAACTCAAAAATGGTATGTCCTAGAAAGTTGAAATTTGGTACATAGACTCGTAGTGGGGTCTAGTTGTGCACCTCCCCTTTTGGTTGCTTTCGGATGTTCCTAAGGGGGTCTTTTGCCCCTTTTTGGGGGGAAATCATTGTTCATTTCGATGTAAACTCAAGTGGCGTTATAATTTGTCGGACACTTGGCGATATATCGCCAGTCTTTCGGTCGCCAAGTTTTGTCGCCAACTTGGCGACAAATTTGGCGGAGTTTTTTTTTTTTTTTGGTTTCAATTTGGCCATTGTTGGTGATATTTAGAGAATAAATATTGAATCACATTAAAATAGCGAATAATGGGGAAATGACATTAAATTGGAGTAAAAGGAAGTCATGTGATGCACACATCAGCTCGCTTTTTTTCTCAGTCCACCCTTCTGGACATGAGTAGATATCAATATATACTTATAATATTAGTTAAAATTTTTCATCCTTTTATGAGAACAAAATCAGTTTTGATAAACCATAAAATTGTTACAATATGTGTACCAAATTTTGAAATTGACCAGCATTATAAGATCTTTAGAGTTTTTTTTTTTTATTCTTGGATTTAAATCGACTATATGTTTAAGTTTCGTAGGTAAAATATTGTTAGACAGTTTCGGGCTATAATGCTATGTATTTTAATTTGTGTAAGAACCGTGGATAGTAAAATAGAGTTGCACTAAATCTTTGGCTCATTAGAAAATCTAATTTTCTGCAACTTTTCATTTGTGGTAACTTTTAATACGAGTTTAAGGTAAAGTAGCGTCGGTTGTGGAAAAAATTAAGAAAAGTAAAATTGAAATATATACAGGATTACAGGGTGTTCCGTTTTAACCTGCAAGACCTTTATTTTCGCAACCATTAGTTCTACATGTATACTTCCAATTGCAAAAATATTCAAAATCAGATGCGGAGTTAAGATATTGAAAGTTCGAAGCAAAAATAAAAACGAGCCAAAAAATACAAAAAACTTTTTAAACGGGCCCAGGTCCCTTAACTAATATTAAGAGAAATAATTTCTATTGAAAAACAATTTCCATCACAAAAAGTTTGAAATTAGTAGGACCAATATTCATCGAGATATGAAACGCAGCGTTTTGTGACTTACACCACATTTCACTCGCCGTCAATAACACCTTTTGGAGGAAAATATAGCAGTTAATAAGTGTTTAAAATTATATGTGTGCATAGAGTGTTGTTTTTCAAATTGTTCGGGGTTTTTCAGTGTGGGTTTTTGCGTATCACGGCATAACACTTGCGTTTATTATTGAATAGCAATGAAAAATATAAATACTTTGTGTTTTTTACTTTGACAACGTGCCATTCTTCTGAAAGGGCGTAAGTTCCAATTTCATCTTCTGTATGGTCCCTTAAAACTTTAAACTGGAATATCTCCTTGAATTTTGATCGCAAAAATGTCAAAATGTCAAAGAGTTTAAAATTTTGTGTGCATAGAATGTAGTTTTTCAAGTTAATCAAAGTTTTGTAGCGTGTTTTTGCGGTCTCATCTTCTGTGCGGTCCCTTAAAACTTTGAACTGGAAAATCTCCTTGAGTTTTAATCGCACTAATGTCAAGTTTCTTAGTCTCAGTAATAAATTTTAATGGAGATTATTTCTTTAAATATAAGTTAGAAGACACTGGGGCCCGTATAAAAAGTTATTTTTTTTTTATTTTTTGACTCATTTTTATTTTTGCTTCGAACTTTCAATATCTTAACCGTGCATCTGATTTTGAACATTTTTGCAATTGGAAGTATACATCTAGGCTTGTCCTAGATGACTGTTGCAAAAATAAAGGCCTTGCAGGTTAAAACGGAACACCCTGTATAAAAGATCGTATCTTGAGAAAATATACAACAGTCCTTAAAAATAAATTCAACATCATCGATGTGCAGCAGTTTCAGTCATCATAGGGAAATTTATTGTAGATTTCATGTGTAAACGTCCTTGTAAATATTCATTAACCAGAGTTTTTTTATTTTCTAATCATTCCCTTTCCCAACAACTACCCAAACACGAGACCTTCTCAGTGCCGAAACGACCCTGGTGGGAACATTTCCGACACTTTTTCAGAAAACTTTTTTCCGAATGTTCGAACCATTGGTGAAGGGAGGCCGGCGTCAATGATCTTCCGCAGGATGTGTGCAACTCAACCCCGAACACGCGAGTGAAAGTTTGAATAATTGACGAATTGTGTCATTGTAGCAGTGCGGTTGATATCGCAACCCTTTATTTCCAGAAAGGCAGTGAAACTGGAAATAGATTTTTGGTTTTTTATTAGCTGCGTTGCCTGGCGTTGTACGATCCATTGGCACCTTTATGCAAAATTTTAATTGGGGGGTAGGGTGGTTCAAAGATACGTGTTAAAAACAAAGTTTCTCCTAGATAACAGGACACCCTTCAAAACTTTCAGACTTGTGAATATACTGGAAGAGTTTTAGCTTCCTATTTCAAATGAAATAGGGTGCTCAACCCATTCCCCCAAACATCATAAATACAATTCAAAAATACATGCAAAAAAAAAGTTTCTCCTAGACAACAGGACACCCTTCAGTATTTTTAGACTTGTGAATAGTAACATACTGGAAGAATTTTAGCTTCCTATTTCAACTGAAAGAGGGTGCTCAACCCCCTCCCCCAAACATCATAAATACAAGGAATGAGGTGGTTCAAAAATACATGCAAAAAAAAAGTTTCTCCTAGACAACAGGACACCCCTCAATATTTTTAGACTTGTGGATAGAAATATAGTGGAAGAATTTTAGCTTCCTATTTCAACTGAAAGAGGGTGCTCAACCCCCTCCCCCCAAACTTCATAAATATGGGGAGGAGGATTTAAAAAATACATTGAACTGAAAAAACAATGCTGCACATTATTATATACACTGGTAATATGCATATACATTGCAATAAAATAATTATTTACAAAAAACAACTGGGGAAATTTCATGTTTCTAAATTTGTGACGTTCTCTATGCTACGGCTAATGTTAAATGGAGGGGTCATTGAGCACCCTCTTAGAAT